>NC_084732.1:91550798-91598298 GCF_033978785.1 Entelurus aequoreus
TGGGAGGGGCCTATCCCCAGGTGCATGTCTTTGGAGGTGGGAGGAAGTCAGTGAACCCGGAGGGAACCCACGCAGTCACGGGGAGAACATGCAAACTCCACACAGAAAGTTCCCGAGCCTGGGATCGAACCCAGGACCTTCGTATTGTGAGGCACATGCACTAACCCCTATCCACCGTGCTGCCTATCCAAACAAGTTGCCTATGCCAATAGTGTAAGATGACTATGACTTTGTAGTCCTGTATATGCAGTGATACATGACATCATGTCTTGGAGCACACACCCGTGATGCCGTTGTCCACCACTGCAGATGAAGGCTGACCATCAGCACCCAGCGCTGCCACGCTGACCACGTACTCCACTGTGGGCATCAGGCCTGTGAGGGTCATCTCAGTCTGAGCTGCACACAACAAACATACATTTAATGATGAATGAGTTATACTTGTATATTACCTTCAAGGTACTCAAAGCGCTTTGACACTATTTCCACATTCACACACACATTCACACGCACACATTCACACACACACATTCACACACACACATTCACACACACGCTCACACACACACATTCACACACACATTCACACACACATTCACACACACACATTCACACACACACATTCACACACACGCTCACACACACACATTCACACACACATTCACACGCACACATTCACACACACACATTCACACACACACATTCACACACACGCTCACACACACACATTCACACACACATTCACACACACATTCATACACACACATTCACACACACGTTCACACACACATTCACACACACATTCACACACTCATTCACACACACATTCACACACACATTCACACACACATTCACACACACACATTCACACACACATTCACACACACACACACACACACACACACACACACACACACACACACACACACACACATTCACACACACATTCACACACACACATTCACACACACATTCACACACACATTCACACACACACATTCACACACACACATTCACACACACACATTCACACACACATTCACACACACACACATTCACACACACATTCACACACACATTCACACACACATTCACACACACACATTCACACACACATTCACACACACATTCACACACACATTCACACACTCATTCACACACACATTCACACACACATTCACACACACATTCACACATACATTCACACACACATTCACACACACATTCACACACACATTCACACATTCACACATACATTCACACACACATTCACACACACATTCACACACACATTCACACACACATTCACACACACACATTCACACACACATTCACACACACACACATTCACACACACACACATTCACACACACATTCACACACACACATTCACACACACATTCACACACACACATTCACACACACATTCACACACACACATTCACACACACATTCACACACACACACATTCACACACACATTCACACACACATTCACACACACATTCACACACACACATTCACACACACATTCACACACACATTCACACACACACATTCACACACACATTCACACACACATTCACACACACACATTCACACACACATTCACACACACATTCACACACACATTCACACACACATTCACACACACATTCACACACACATTCACACACACACATTCACACACACATTCACACACACACATTCACACACACATTCACACACACACATTCACACACACATTCACACACACACACATTCACACACACATTCACACACACATTCACACACACATTCACACACACACATTCACACACACATTCACACACACATTCACACACACATTCACACACACATTCACACACACACATTCACACACACATTCACACACACATTCACACACTGATGGCGGGAGCTGCCATCTAACCAGCAGCCATCATGCACAATGTCTTCTAGTCATCAACTTGGAGAAAAGATGCTGTTCTTCTCATTAATCAACACAATAAGTCATCAACTTGTGTGATATCATGTGCGATACAAGCAGTCCTGCAGAGTGTTTACTTGTGTGTGATATCATGTGCGATACAAGCAGTCCTGCAGCATGTTTACTTGTGTGTGATATCATGTGCAATACAAGCAGTCCTGCAGAGTGTTTAGTTGTGTGGGATATCATGTGCGATACAAACAGTCCTGCAGAGTGTTTACTTGGGTGTGATATCATGTGCAAAACAAGCAGTGTTTACTTGTGTGTGATATCATGTGTGATACAAGCAGTCCTGAAGAGTGTTTACTTGTGTGTGATATCATGTGCAATACAAGCAGAGTATTTACTTGTGTGTGATATCATGTGCGATACAAGCAGTCCTGCAGAGTGTTTACTTGTGTGTGATATCATGTGCGATACAAGCAGTCCTGCAGTGTTTACTTGTGTGTGATATCATGTGCGATACAAGCAGTGCTGCAGAGTATTTACTTGTGTGTGATATCATGTGCGATACAAGCACTTCTGGAGCGTGTTTACTTGTGTGTGACATCATGTGCGATACAAGCAGTCCTGCAGCGTGTTTACTTGTGTGTGATATCATGTGCGATACAAGCAGTCCTGCAGTGTTTACTTGTGTGTGATATCATGTCAATCAATCAATCAATCAATGTTTATTTATATAGCATGTGTGATACAAGCAGTCCTGTAGCATGTTTACTTGTGTGTGATATCATGTGCGATACAAGCAGTCCTGCAGAGTGTTTACTTGCGTGTGATATCATGTGCGATACAAGCAGAGTGTTTACTTGTGTGTGTGATATCATGTGCGATACAAGCAGAGTGTTTACTTGTGTGTGATATCATGTGCGATACAAGCAGAGTGTTTACTTGTGTGTGATATCATGTGCGATACAACACACAATTTCTTCTATTTGACAAAAGTTATTTACAAAAGGTAAACATGCTAGACTATAGCTACTAGGAGCTAGCAGCTACACAACAGCTAAGCACACAATAGCACACAAGCTCGACGTAGGTAATAATTATTGAACAATAAAAGTATTCAATAATTATAGTTACATATCATTCACACATACAAAGTCTCCAAGGCAGAAAAGCGTGCCAGAAAGTGCCCAGTAACAAATGTGTCCGCATTATTCAACTTCCTACGTCGTGAGCTTGATAACAAATGATTATGACCTTTAGGTGTATGATTCCTGCTCATTTCAGACTAAGATCAATACTAAAGTATGGTATCGGCAGTGTAGAAGTTGTATCGGGTCAGCATTATGAGGAAGGGTAAAGAAAGATGACCAAGTCCTACCAGGAGACACGTCCTTGGAGTAGGCCGGTCCCTGACCGTCCTTGGGGACCCCCGTCACCCTGTAGCCCGTGATGGGTCCGCGAGCAGGCGACCAGCGCACCGTGATGGCGTTGTCGCTCACGTCGGTCACGTCCATGTTCCCGGGGGCCTCAATGTCTACGGCACAAGAGGAAAAAACTCGGTCACGCCCAAGAGGAACTACCCCAAAGTGGTTTACTTTCCTTACCGGTCTTGTGTGTGATGTAGACGGGGGTGTTGGAGGAGGGGCTATCTCCTCGCCCGGTGACGGCGTAGACCGTGATGGTGTAGTCAGTGCCTGGGTGCAGACCAGTGATGGTGGCCGTGGTCTGAGTACCTGGGATGCTGAACTCTTGAGGAGTCTCGCCGCCTGGAGGTTAGAGATGGAGGTTTTTGTGACCGGGAAGACAGTGGGGGAGAAGGACAAAGACTGGATTCCCCAGCAAAAAAAATGACAGGTAAGCAGCAGAGGAGACATAACGTGTGTGATATCATGTGCGATACAAGCAGTCCTGCAGTGTTTACTTGTGTGTGATATCGTGTGTGATACAAGCAGTCCTGCAGAGTGCTTACTCGTGTGTGATATCATGTGCGATACAAGCAGTCCAGCAGCATGTTTACTTGTGTGTGATATCATGTGCGATACAAGCAGTCCTGCAGAGTGTTTACTTGTGTGTGATATCATGTGCAATACAAGCAGTCCTGCAGAGTGTTCACTTGTGTGTGATATCATGTGCAATACAAGCAGTCCAGCAGAATGTTTACTTGTGTGTGATATCATGTGTGATACAAGCAGTCCTGCAGCATGTTTACTTGTGTGTGATATCATGTGTGATACAAGCAGTCCTGCAGCATGTTTACTTGTGTGTGATATCATGTGCGATACAAGCAGTCCTGCAGTGTTTAGTTGTGTGTGATATCATGTGCAATACAAGCAGTCCTGCAGAGTGTTTACTTGTGTGTGATATCATGTGCGATACAAGCCGTACTGCAGAGTGTTTACTTGTGTGTGATATCATGCGTGATACAAGCAGTCCTGCAGCATGTTTACTTGTGTGTGATATTATGTGCGATACAAGCAGTCCTGCAGTGTTTACTTGTGTGTGATATCATGTGCGATACAAGCAGTACTGCAGAGTGTTTACTTGTGTGTGATAACATGTGTGATACAAGCAGTCCTGCAGTTTTGTATTCATTAGTACTGCGATACTATACTAGTACCTTACAACCCTGTATTGGGATGATAGCAATATTGAATAATGCTATACGTGACAATAATGGCTGCATTATTCCTGAGAGCTGAGACTTCCTTGTCGGGACAAAATGAGAAGTGAGGACCAGACCTGATCCTCCATAGGTGATCCGGTACTGCTTGACTGCGACCGAGGGAGCGTCCCAGCGGATGGTGATGGTGGTGGGTGTGGCGGACATGACCTCCAGGTCCGTGGGGGCGTCAGAAACTGCCAAGAAGAAGCATGGTGTTGAAGGCATGGTGAAGGCACGGCATGGTGTTGAAGGCACGGCATGGTGTTGAAGGCACGGAGCAGGAAGTGGACCTGACAGTGCGCCAACACTCACTGGTGCCCTGAGTGGCGGTCACGGGGGCGCTCTCCTGGTTGTTGTTGACGGCGTACACCTCGATGATGTACTCCGTCTCCGGTGCCAGGCCCGTCAGAGTGAAATGAGTCCTGCTGGGAGGAAGTCTCTCGTCCTTGGCCCGCCCGCCGCTGGTCCTCTGGTGGCGGACGCGGTACCCCGTGATGGAGGCGGTGGGAGGGCGCCAGTGGATGGTGAAGGAGTTGGTCTGGACCTCGGAGAAGACCAGATCGCTAGGGGAATCCAGAGCTGCGGCGGGAGGGACGCCATCAACTCGGATACAATGTCCACACTTTGATATCGTGGACGGGAGACTCACCGGTCCTCTGAGTTCCTGAGGCAGGGTTACTCTCTCTCTCGCCGTACATGTAGACCACGCTGATGCGGTACTCCGTGTCAGGGTGAAGGTCTGCATGGGGGGGTCAGGGTACACATGGAGTACTACAAACCGCTTCTTGTATCCTGGTCATATTGCAACTAGGGCTGGGCGATACGGTCTGAAATGATATCGCGATATACCATAAAATCATTGTTTTCCTTTGAACTCTGCGGCTAACTTAAGGATTTTTCTTCGCTGTTTTACTCAAACACATGCAAGGACACTTAATTGGCGTGCTATTAGAATAGAATAGAATATATTATATTTGCATATAACGAGATTAAGGCAGTGTTTCCCACACATTCATTTATTTGTGGCGGCCCGCCACGAAATAATTACGTCCGCAGGACACCTCTGCCTCTGTTTCACTTTATGTTGCTGGTAAAAAATATGGTTGTAGTAGTAGGCTAAAGTTAAATGATTTAGTATGCACTAATTAAAGGGGCGGAGCTTTAAGAGACATTTTAGCTTTTATATTTTATAAGATATATTTTTTGTAAGAAGCACAATTAATAAATATATTTCAGTGAATAACTTATTGTTCAAGTCTGTATATAAATATGTACATAAAGTGTTGTAATTATATTGTAAAATGGATGGATGGTTTAAAACAAAACTGTTATTATTAATTAGTAAGTATACATTTTTTGAGCCTTATTAGAGAAAATCATATCATTGTAGTAAATTATGCAAATTACTCGATGATGTCATGGTGACCACGCCCATAGCCACGCCCCCACCGCCACAGGTATCTTGGCAGTTTATGGGAAACACTGTATGGACTCCAACTTAAGGTGCGTAGTGTAAACAAATATGGGATGCAAAATAAATTACACAAGAAGTAATAAAGATTTAAAAAATAAGAATTTAAATAAACAGACTACTATCCAATAAAAATAATAAGCAATCCTGTGCAATATACAAAATACTGTACAATGTACAGAACAAGACAAGAGTACCGGAGTAATAACAATCAGTGTGGGATGTATTGCACTCGAAGTGTAATATTGCACAGTAGGGTATTAGGGTAGGATATTGTATAGGGGTGAATTGTTATTGTTAGCGCTGCGGCGCCATCTTTTTGGACGAATTAGCTCACTGCTGGTATTGCGGGTAGACAATGCACTTCCTGTTTTATTGCCTCGAACCAAAACTATAGCCGTCCATAACGTTCCTACTCGTATGGATTCTTCATTCATCACGTTTGTAAGTTTTACAACGTAACTAAAACAATTCTTACTTACTAACGCGTCCCATGTGTGATGTCCGTAGGAGTGTTTTCATGCATATTTGTACGTGCTAGCGTAATGTACTCGAGCTAGCGCCGTTAACCAACACATTCACATGTGTCTAGTGTTAGTATTATTAACTTGCATCCTTTTCGTATTTTTTCAGTTTTCGGAAATTCACCAAAACGTCACCGTGGAGCTGATTGGAGCGCTAGCTTGCGCAGCTAGTGGCTCCATGACCATGACTTCTGTTTTGTTTGATCAGCCGTTTTACTGCCGTGTTACAGACACCGTTTGAATAAATACATAAATGTAAATAAACATTTTGAAAATATTTCTGTGTAAATAAGTCATTTCACAAAAAGTATATATCTGCGACTTATGATCCGGTGTGATTTGTATATGGAATTGTTATTTATTTTTTGTTTATTTAGTGGGTGCGGCAAAATACGGTAACATTTTGAATGCTGATCATAATAGAACCATTACAAAACTTAACGTAACGTAACATATTACATCATTTTCAGTTGGATTTTATAATTATTATTTTCATACTTGCCAATTTACTGTTAATATCCGCTTGTTTTCTATGTCAACATGTTTCCACACGTCCGACACTGATTGTCATCACTTTATTACTCCAGTACTCTTGTTTTGTTCCGTATATTGTACAGTATTTTGTATATCGTTTTGTATATTGTACAGGATTGTTTATTGTTTTTATTGGATAGTAGTCTGTTTATTTCAATTCTTAGGTCCGCCCTGTACCCTCTGGTTACAAAGGAACCTATTGAATTTGTAAGGTTTTATTATTATTATTCTTTATTATTATTATTATTCTTCCGCTCCGTTGCGCACTACTTTGACCCCCTTAACATGCTTCAAAACTCACCAAATTTTTTCCCACATACAAAAAGTGGGCCAGAACAAGTTAGTCAAAAAAACCAAACCCCAAAAATAAAAAAAAACTGCCTGTAACTCCCACTAGGAAGGTCGTAGAGACATGAAACAAAAACCTGTATGTAGGTCTGCTTTAGACCTACAACTCATAATGACACATTCTCGGGCGAAAACCAACAGGAAGTTGTCAATTTCCCATTTTAGACAAAAATGTACTAAAAACACTGCTTTTTACGTCTTTGACCTCTAATTTGACCCCCTTAAAATACTTCAAAACTCACCAAACTTCTCACACACATCGGGACTAGTGGAAATTGCGATCTAATAAAAAAACCGAACCCCAAAACTCAAAATTGTGCTCTACATAATTTTTGACAAAAACAGAGAAAAAACTGCTCCTCAGAGGAAAACTCAGACAAAACTGCTTGTAACTTCCGGTAGGAACGTCTTAGAGACATGAAAACCTCCATGTAGGTCTCACCTAGACCTACATTTCATAGATTGACATCCTTCAGCAAAAATCAACAGGAAGTTTGCTATTCCTCCTTCAAAACAAAATTTTTGTTACAACCGGTCACCAAACATCAAACGTTATCTCCTCTGAGCGCGTTTGTCGTTTCGGCTTCAAACTGCTACAGGAGAGAGATTGAACCCTTCTGATTAAAAGTTGACGACGGCGTTTTAATTCGTGTTACCGTTTAGATTTTACGAGCCTTCAAAGACCCGCAGCACTAAAGTTACTCCGGTGCCAAAAATGACAACGAAAATGCAATTAGACCTTCTTTGTCCTCCAAATTCTACACACAATACCCTATAATGACAATGTGAACTCAGACACAACTTCCTCTAACTCCCAGTACGAATATCGTAGAGACACGAAACAAAAACCTCTATGTAGGTCTCACTCAGGACTACCACTGGACAAAAGTATTGGGACACCTAGGACTAGCACCTGCCAAAAGGCGGACCCGACCAACGCTGCTTGCAGCTTTAATTTATCTTTATTACTTACTGTATGTCATTTTTTTTATTCCATATTTGTTTCCACTACCGCACCTTAAATTGGAGTCCTTAATCCTGTTATATGCAAATATAATGACAATAAAGTCCATTCTATTCTATTCTATCTACACTTCTGTTGCATCATCACTTATTTAGATACTTTACCTTCCTTTTAATCTGTCGTACAAACTTGTTTATCGATCCATTGTTCACACTTAGATGATTGAATAATAACATTTCTGATCACTATTGTACTCAGACAAAAATGCAGGATGTAACGATATCCATTAAATGGTTTCCTCAATTAAATCATTTGGTTTGTGCTTTTATATCAGTGTGCAGGGAATTGTTTGTAAACATAACTAAAACCACAAAATAACAATATAATTCCTGGAGTATCAACATATGCAGATACTATATTTGGTATCGTTTCTGTCAATAGTTGCATCGATCCGCGCTCTGTTTACACTCAAGACCTGGAGCGTAGCGGTTAGTAGGGCGCATAAAAAATGATTCATCTAGATCACAGGTATCAAACTCAAGGCTCGGGGGCAAGTTCTGGCCCGCCACATCATTCTATGTGGCCCGCGAAAGCCTGGGAAAAAAATGGGTTCCATATCGCCCGTATCGCCCTTAGCCTCGTTGCAACATTTTAGAATGGCCTGTTTGAGTCGCAGTGTCTTACTCTCCAGCAGGAAGGTGTTGGAGGCTCCGCCCACATTGACCTCCTTGACGTCATGGTCCCGGGTCACAGGGTGGTAGCGGAGGACAAAGCGAGAGATGTCGCTGGGGGTCGCCACGTGGGGGACGGTCCATGTGACCCTGATGTGGTCGGGGCCCACCCCTCCAAAGTGCAGGTTGGTGGGCGCTGGAATGACTGCGGGAAGAAAGGAGGGCACGGTTGGTTTCTCCCACACAGAAAACGAGTCAAGCAGAGAACAGTCGTCCCTCTCATCACGCTTCACTACATCGCACGATATATTCTTGTAGGTTATGTTTGTATTTATCTGTCTTATTTTCCTTTATTATGATCGTAAAAATATTCACCGAGCGGGATTTCGAGTTAGGGGTTAACAATGCTAACAACACAGCGGCTAATCCTGGCGCTACCTTCACCAAAACAATCAATTTGACCACGTTTTTGATGCACTTTGTCTTCAACTCCTGCCTCATCAATAACACATCTACATAAATAAAAAAATAAATAATTACAAATATTTTTTTAAATAATATTATTTACGTGAGTGATATCAAAAGCTGAGATGAGAGACGCTAAGTAATGCTAATAGCTATTAACAGCTGTTAGCATCAATGCTAAGTGGAGGTGAACTCTGTTGATGACCTTCATCACCTCCACATGACATTGGCGAGGCTCAGCACATGGAAGCCCAGTTCTAACTTAGAGGATTTCCAGGTCGTATCCGTGTTGCAGTGGCCGGGTGACAACCATAGCAATGACACTACCAGTGAGTACTGTAATCTACAGTAGAACACACTCGAGACTACTATATAGTTCATGTTAGAGGGCTGTAATTATGTTGAAAAAAAAACATATTTAGAACGTCTTTGACTGTTTTTTATGTTCCAACTATAAAAAGATTAAATTTATCAATAATAATCCTATTTAGCGGAAATTATTTTAAAACGGTCAGCTGTGATGAACGAGGGACGACTGTGTTCAAAAAAGGGAAGCTATCATTGAGAAATGTATGCATGTGTCATAATTAATATAATAATAATAATAATATAATAATAATAATAATGAATATAATAAGAATAAGAATATAATAATAATGAATATAATAATGAATACAATAATAATAATAATGGATATAATAATAATTAATATGATAATAATGAATATAATAATAATAATATAATTAATAATCCATCCATCTATTTTCTACCGCTTGTCCCTTACGGGGTCGCAGGGGGTGCTGAATATAATAACAATAATGAATATAATAATAATGATAATAATAGAAAGAATATAATAATGATAATAATATAATAATAATAATAATAATGAATATATAAATAATGAATATGATAATAATAATGAATATAATAATAATAATACTTAATATATAATAATGCATATAATAATTATCAATATAATTATAATAATTATTTATTATAATAATAATGAATATAATGATAATACTTTAATAATGAATATAATAATAATAATTAATACAATAATAATAATAATGACTATAATAATAATGAATATAACAATAATAATGAGTACAATAATAACGAATATAATAATAATAATACTTAATATATAATAATGCATATAATAATTATTAATATAATAATAATAATTATTCATTATAATAATAATAATGAATATAATGATAATAATGAATATAATAACAATTATGAATATAATAATAATGAATATAATAATAATAACAATAATTAGTACGATAGTAATGAATATAATAATAATGACTATAATGATTTTAATAATAATGAATATAATAATAATAATAATAATAATTATTAATATAATAATAATAATTATTCATTATAATAATAATAATGAATATAATGATAATAATGAATATAATAACATTTATGAATACAATAATAATGAATATAATAATAATAACAATAATTAGTACGATAGTAATGAATATAATAATAATGCCTATAATGATTTTAATAATAATGAATATAATAATAATAATAATAATAATTAATAATAACAATATAATAATGAATATAATAATAATAATAAATATAATAATAACAATGAATATAATAATAATAATAATAATAATAATAATAATTCCCACCCTCTCACAGATATAGATAGATAGATAGATAGTACTTTATTGATTCCTTCAGGAGTGCATGAATAGTGAAAGGATGAAATCACCCGCTTGAGTTTGCTTTGTGTGTACGGTGGGCTCGCTTTCCCCTTCCTCTGTAACCGTGGCGATACTGATGTCATAGTCCACGCCGGGCTCCAAACCACGGACGGTGTAATAACCGGCGGACGCGTCCACCATGTCTTGGAAAATTGGCACGCTCTCGCCCGACGAGGCCACCGTTATCCGGTAGCCCGTCAGGGCGGAGTAGTTGAGGGGGATCCAGCGCAGACCCATGGTGGTATCAGTAATGTCCACAAAGTCAATGTGTCTGGGAGCACGTATGTCTGCAGGGGTGTTAGGGCGGGTGTGGAAGTGCAGGCCACACAAAGACATGATTAAAGACATGATTACACAAAGACATGATTACACAAAGACATGATTACAGAAAGATATGATTACAACAAAGATATGATTACAACAAAGATACGATTACAGAAAGATATGATTACAACAAAGATATGATGACAGGGATTAATGACAACCAGGAGACAAACAGTCACACGGGACTTGAACACCAACAGGAACATTCCAAGAACATATACAGCATGCTCCACTGAACAAGATTATTGATGATTGAATGATTTCACTGAACATAATTATGAATGATTATGGAATGATGTCACTGAACACATAATGATGGCCATGCAAATGTTAGCCAGAGTAGATGTGGGCTACGACTGCCTCAAATGAGACTGTTTAGACCTTTTACCATCATGTAGTACAAACCCCAAAAGCAGTCAAGTTGTGTAACTGCTAAATAAAAAGAGAATCCAACAAATCCTTTTCAACTTATATTCAATTGAATAGACTGCAAAGACAAGATATTTCATGTTCACACTGACAAACTTCTTTTTTTGTTGCAAATAATCATGAACTTTGAATGTAATGGCAGCAACACATTGCAAAAAAGGCATTTTTACCACTGTGTTACATGGCCTTTCCTTTTAACAACACTCAGTAAAGGTTTGGGAAGTGAGGAGACACATTTTTGAAGTGGAATTCTTTCCCAATCTTGCTTGATGTACAGCTTAAGTTGTTCAACAGTCTCCCTTCTCATATTTTAGCTGCCACACATTTTCAATGTCTGGACTACAGGCAGGCCAGTCTAGTACCTGCACTCTTTTACTATGAAGCCACGCTGTTGTAACACGTGGCTTGGCATCGTCTTGCTGAAATAAGCAGGGGCGTCCATGGTAACATTGCTTGGATGGCAACATATGTTGCTCCAAAAGCTGTATGTACCTTTCTGCATTAATGGTGCCTTCACAGATGTGTAAGTTACCCATGTCTTGGCCACTAATACACCCCCATACCATCACACATGCTGCCTTTTACACTTTGCAACTAGAACAGTTCGGATGGTTCTTTTCCTCTTTGGTCCACAGTTTCCAAAAACAATTTGAAATGTGGACTCGTCAGACTACAGAACACTTTTCCACTTTGCATCAGTCCATCTTAGATGAGCTCGGGCCAAGCAAAGCCGGCAGAGTTTCTGGGTGTTGTTGATAAATGGCTTTGGCTTTGCATAGTAGAGTTTTTAACTTGCACTTACAGATGTAGCGACCAACTGTAGTTACTGACTGGTTTTCTGAAGTGTTCCTGAGCCCATGTGGTGATATCCTTTACACAACGATGTCGCTTTTTGATGCAGTACCGCCCGAGGGATCCAAGGTGCGTAATATCATGGCTTACGTGCAGTGATTTCTCCAGATTCTCTGAACCTTTTGATGATATTACGGAGCGTAGATGGTGAAATCCCTAAATTCCTTGCAATAGGTGGTTGGGAAATGTTGTTCTTAGACAATTTGCTCAGGCATTTGTTGACAAAGTGGTGACCCTCGCCCCGTCCTTGCTTGTGAACGACTGAGCATTTCATGGAAGCTGCTTTTAGACTTCCTTTTTATTGTCATTCAAATTTGAACTTTACAGCACAGATAAGTACCCAATCATGGCACCCACCTGTTCCCAATTAGCCTGTTCACCTGTGGGATGTTCCAAATAAGTCTTTGATGAGCATTCCTCAACTTTCTCACTCTTTTTTGCCGCTTGTGCCAGCTTTTTTAAAACATGTTGCAGGCATCAAACTCCAAATGAAAATCAACTTTTACCTTGAAAATAATTTGTTGTCTTGAAAATCGACTTTTACCTTGAAAATCAACTTTTACCTTGAAAATCATTTTTTGTCTTGAAAATCAACTTTTACCTTGAAAATCAACTTTTACCTTAAAATCAACTTTTACCTTGAAAATAATTTTTTTCCTTGAAAATCATTTTTTTCGTTGAAAATCAACTTTTACTTTGAAAATCCACTTTTACCTTGAAAATCATTTTTTGTTTTGAAAATCAACTTTAACCTTGAAAATCATTTTTTGTCTTGAAAATCATTTTTTTCCTTGAAAATCAACTTTTACTTTGAAAATCCACTTTTACCTTGAAAACAATTTTTTGTCTTGAAAATCAACTTTTACTTTGAAAATCAACTTTTACCTTGAAAATCATTTTTTGTCTTGAAAATAACTTTTACCTTGAAAATCAACTTTTACTTTGAAAATCAACTTTTACCTTGAAAATCATTTTTTCCTAGAAAATCATTTTTTCCTTGAAAATCATTTTTTGTCTTAAAAATCAACTTTTACCTTGAAAATCATTTTTTGTCTTGAAAATCAACTTTTACCTTGAAAATCATTTTTTGTCTTGAAAATCAACTTTTACTTTGAAAATCAACTTTGACCTTGAAAATCATTTTTTGTCTTGAAAATCAACTTTACCTTTACCTTTCCTTGAAAATAATTTTTTGTCTTGACAATCAACGTTTACCTTGAAAATCATTTTTTGTCTTAAAAATCAACTTTTACCTTGAAAATCATTTTTTGTCTTGAAAATCAGCTTTTACCTTGAAAATAATTTTTTGTCTTAAAAATCAACTTTTACCTTGAAAATCATTTTTTGTCTTGAAAATCAACTTTTACCTTGAAAATCATTTTTTGTCTTGAAAATCAGCTTTTACCTTGAAAATCATTTTTTTCCTAGAAAATCATTTTTTACCTTGAAAATCATTTTTTTCTTTGAAAATTATTTTTTTCCTTGAAAATCAATTTTTCCTTGAAAATCAACTTTTACTTCGAAAATCAACTTTTACCTTGAAAATAATTTTTTGTCTTGAAAATCAACTTTTACTTTGAAAATCAACTTTTACCTTGAAAATAATTTTTGGTCTTGAAAATCAACTTTTACCTTGAAAATAATTTTTTGTCTTGAAAATCAACTTTTACTTTGAAAATCAACTTTTACCTTGAAAATAATTTTTGGTCTTGAAAATCAACTTTTACCTTGAAAATCATTTTTTTCCTTGAAAATCAACTTTTACCTTGAAAATAATTTTTTGTCTTGAAAATCAACTTTTACTTTGAAAATCAACTTTTACCTTGAAAATAATTTTTGGTCTTGAAAATCAACTTTTACCTTGAAAATCATTTTTTGTCTTGAAAATCAACTTTTACTTTGAAAATCAACTTTTACTTTGAAAATCAACTTTGACCTTGAAAATAATTTTTTTGTCTTGAAAATAAACTTTTACTTTGAAAATCAACTTTTACCTTGAAAATCATTTTTTGTCTTGAAAATCAGCTTTTACCTTGAAAATCATTTTTTTCCTAGAAAATCATTTTTTACCTTGAAAATCATTTTTTTCTTTGAAAATTATTTTTTTCCTTGAAAATCATTTTTTCCTTGAAAATCAACTTTTACTTCGAAAATCAACTTTTACCTTGAAAATTATTTTTTGTCTTGAAAATCAACTTTTACTTTGAAAATCAACTTTTACCTTGAAAATTATTTTTGGTCTTGAAAATCAACTTTTACCTTGAAAATAATTTTTTGTCTTGAAAATCAACTTTTACTTTGAAAATCAACTTTTACCTTGAAAATAATTTTTGGTCTTGAAAATCAACTTTTACCTTGAAAATCAACTTTTACCTTGAAAATCATTTTTTGTCTTGAAAATAAAAACTTTTATTTTTCTAGTGGAACATGAAATATCTTGTCTTTGCAGTCTATTCAATTGAATATAAGTTGAAAAGCATTTGTTGTATTCTCTTTTTATTGACCATTTACACAACGTGACAACTTGACTGCTTTTGGGTCTTGTATTTGACCAAAGTTATGTACAAAAGGTAAACACAGCAGCTACACAACAGCTAAGCACACACGTTAGACATGTGTAATAGTCGTCGAACAATAAAACGGCACATTAGTCGACATAAACAAGTAGCAAATAAAAATAGTTGCATATGACTCACACATACGAAACTGAAGCGTGTTAGAAAGTATCCAGTAACAAAGGTGTCCGCATCATTCGACTTATTGCGCCATGAGCTTGTGAGCACTAGGCGTCATTACCACTCTACTTCAACTTAAACTTGTCTGTCATAGGGTTGATAATAAATAGGTTTGTGTTTTTTCAGAAATCGAAACTGAGAGTTAACTAGTAGCGCACACACACGCTGGTACCTCATGACATCATGATTAATAATACTAATATGAGTGTGACGTGGCCCTCGGTGTTTGACACTAACTAGAACCCCACACACACACACACACACACACACACACACACATTTCGGGGCGCACCTACCTGGGGTGATGATGGTGGACATGGGCTCACTCTCCAGGTTGCCCTTGACGGCGTAGACACTGATGTTGTACTCCACGCCCAGGTTGAGGTTCTCCAGCATGCAGGAGGTCTGGTCAGCGCGCACAAACTCCTCGATGCTGTTCCCCTTCTGGCCACTAGTGGGCGTGCTGGACACCTTGTAGTCGGTGATGTCTGGCGTGGAAAAAGATGTGTGAGTCACGCTGAGAAGTCAGGAGGAAGAACCAGGTCGGGGTCTAGACTGGGTGGGCTCCAGGCAGCCCGGTCAATATTTACCTGGGGTCTTGGAGGGGCTCCAGTGGACGATGAGATCTCCTGTGTCAGAGTTGGACTGGACTCTCAGGTCAGTGGGCGGGGACAAAGCTGTGAGAGGACACACACTTAGCCTAATGTTCACACTCCTTATGTAAGACAAGAACATATGTTTCTCGGCTTTTTATGCATTCTAAGTCGTAAAATACAGCAAGTAAGAGGCGGCTCGCAATGCAGCTACTGGGAGTACACTACTCTGCCTTTAAAAACCACCAATTATACTTCATTTACATGTGGTGACCTGAATATTAACAAGTATTAGTCATATTGTTATTATAGGCGCTAACGCAGAGGGACTACTTTTAGCAGCACCGTGAAACTTGTAGACCATACCTCTTTAGCCAATTTTACAGCTGAACACCCTTAGAGTCATATGACTTGGTACTTGACACATGCTAACTGTCAGCATGCTAACTTTTTTAGCCGATTTTACAGCTGAACACCTAAGAGTCATATGACTTGGTACTTGACACATGCTAACTGTCAGCATGCTAACTTTTTTAGCGGATTTTACAGATGAACACCCTTAGAGTCATATGACTTGGTACTTGACACATGCTAACTGTTAGCATGCTAACTTTTTTAGCCGATTTTACAGATGAACACCCTTAGAGTCATATAACTTGGTACTTGACACATGCTAACTGTTAGCATGCTAACTTTTTTAGCCGATTTTGCAGATGAACACCCTTAGAGTCATATGACTTGGTACTTGACACATGCTAACTGTTAGCAAGCTAACTTTAGCATGCTAACTTTTTTAGCTGAACACCCTTAGAGTCATATGACTTGGTACTTGACACGTGCTAACTATTAGCATGCTAATGTTAGCATTCTCACACGCCAACTTTTTTAGCCAATTTTAAAACCGAACACCTCAGAGTCACATGACTTGGTACTCGACACGTTCTAAATGTTGGCATGCTTATGTTAGGGAAAATGAACGTAGTGATGCGTCTGTATGCCTATATGATCAAAATAAATAAATAACATGTTATTATGAATGTTACTAGATACTACATATATACTTACAGTGTATATAAAACCTTGATGGAGGCTTTTGGATGTTTTTTTACAGCGCTTTATAGGCGGATTAGAGCGACTCCTGACAGCTTCATTGTTAGCTGACTTTTGCTAGTGTTTATTTACGAGTTAAAATGAATGAAAATATATATATATATATATACAGTATATGTGTTCTTGTTCTCCTCACCAGTGACGGCGTTGCGAGTGATTGGGTTCCCGCGGGGCCGCCCGTTGAACATGGGCTGCACCTTGTAGGTGTACTGTGTTCCAGGAATCAAACCCGTGACAGAAACGCGTCCGGAGTCTGAGGTCTTGTGTTTGGGAGACTCGCCTTCCTGGCTGGGGAGCACCGACAGCTGGGAAGGAGATCAGAACATGAGGACGACATAAACGTGGATTCTGACTTCTTCACTTCAACAGGAACTACTAAAACTAGTACAATGTGGAGTATTTTGATACTAGTTTGATTGCAATAAGATGTTATAATGAACTCTTTGCAACGTCTACCTTGTAGCTAAACCTGCGGACAGGTATCCAGGTGATGATGATGGCCGTGTCAGTGACCTCGGAGCTGAAAGCAGGTGCGTTTCCCATTTGTGGCGCTGGAAGACAACATGAAGGCCAATATTACAATTATAGTAAAAAAAACAGCAGTTTAATACACTTCCTTTTTTTCTGAAGCATATTCTACATATTTATGGCCTAAATATGTTTATTTATGTCTCATACACTACAAAAAGTCAGTGTTCAAAAACTATTAAAAAATATTACAAAAATTAGTGGTATTTTATTTGAACTAAGCTAAATTATCTGCCTATAGAACAAGAAAATTTGGCTTGTCAAGACTTTCCAAAACAAGTCAAATTAAAGTTGCAAGCAGCGTTGGTCGGGTCCGCCTTTTGGCAGGTGCTAGTCCTAGGTGTCCCAATACTTTTGTCCAGTGGTAGTCCTGAGTGAGACCTACATAGAGGTTTTTGTTTCGTGTCTCTACGATATTCGTACTGGGAGTTAGAGGAAGTTGTGTCTGAGTTCACATTGTCATTATAGGGTATTGTGTGTAGAATTTTGAGGACAAAGAAGGAATAATTGCATTTTCGTTGTCATTTTTGGCACCGGAGCAACTTTAGTGCTGCGGGTTTTTGAAGGCTCGTAAAATCTAAACGGTAGCACGTATCACAATTCTTTCTTCAACTTTTAATCAGAAGGGTTCAATCTATCTCCTGTAGCAGTTCGAAGCCGAAACGACAAACGCGCTCAGAGGAGATAACGTTTGATGTTTGGTGACCGGTTGTAACAAAAATTTTGTTTTGAAGGAGGAATAGCAAACTTCCTGTTGATTTTCGCTGAAGGATGTCAATCTATGAAATGTAGGTCTAGGCGAGACCTACATAGAGGTATTTGTTTCATGTCTCTAAGACGTTCCTACCGGAAGTTATAAGCAGTTTGGTATGAGTTTTCCTCTCAAAAGCAGTTTTTTCTCTGTTTTCTTTAAAAATTGCTCTAGAGCACAATTTTGAGTTTC
This sequence comes from Entelurus aequoreus, assembly GCF_033978785.1. Lineage (NCBI taxonomy): Eukaryota > Metazoa > Chordata > Actinopteri > Syngnathiformes > Syngnathidae > Entelurus > Entelurus aequoreus. The sequence goes on from NC_084732.1 coordinate 91,569,626, forward strand.
GGGGTTCGGTTATTTTTTGAGATCGCAATTTCTACCAGTCCCGATGTGTGTGAGAAGTTTGGTGGGTTTTGAAGTATTTTAAGGGGGTCAAATTACAGCTCAAAGAGGCAAAAACGAGTTTTTTTAGTATAATTTTGTCTTGAAGGGGAAATTGCCAACTTCCTGTTGGTTTTTGCCCGAGGATGTAAAATTATGAAATGTAGGTCTAAGTCTGACCTACATAGAGGTTTTTGTTTCATGTCTCTACGACCTTCCTAGGGGAGTCCTTTGTACAGGGTACAGGGCGGACCCTAATTAGCCAACCTCAATGAAGCCAAAAAAAGCTTAAAATAAGTATATTCTCACTAATAACAAGTGCACTTTTCTTGGTATGAACAAAATTAGACCTTTTTGCTCAATATGTTGAAAAATATTCTTAAATGAAGTAAATGCTAGTGCCATTATCTTGACATAATGATATGCGCTCGGCATTACATTCACTTATACTAAAAACTAATTTATTGTTCTTAATGGAAAGGCAACAAGGCAAGCGCTTGTTACTCTCGGGGTCTCCTAGCCGCTCAGGCAAATCATACGGTCTAAAAATGCATTTTCCCATCGATAACATGACATATATGCTGGAACATAAACCATGCTAATTTTTAGCATGCTCGCTAGCTTTTTTGATTAATTTTGCGTGCGTACACTTCATGTTCATATAACTTGGAACCGAAACCATGCTAATTGTTAGCACGCTAGCTTTTTTTTGATCAATTTTGCACACGTACGCAGGGCCGGCCCGTGGCATAGGCCGTATAGGCAAATGCTAAGGGCGCCGTCCATCAGGGGGCGCCACGCCAGTGCCACAAATGTTGGAGAAAAAAAAAAAAGAAAAAAAGTTGGTACTATTATTTCTAAATACAAAAAATAATCCCACGTTAATTAAAATGCAAAGTGAAGCCTATTTAATAGAAATATTATTTGTTACAACATTACGCCCCCCCCATCCCCCCGCACGGTGCGCCCCCTCCCTTCCTGTATCATGACTCTTACCACATCAAAAAATCAACACAAGATGTCAAAACGGCCAAAACTGTCAGGTGCCCAGGGAAGAAAAAAGAGAAAAGAAGAGGAGGAGAAACGAGAAAAAGACAGAGGTAGCAGGTAGGTAACGTTAGCCTACATGAAATTATTTGTCTGTTACAGAATGTGATAGTAACCTGGCTTTTTAGCATTAAGCTAATGTTACATGATTCGGCAATTGCTAATCAATAAATAGCTAGTTCTGTTTTAACGTCGGGTTAATATTGTGGAGGGGGCTAAATTGTTATGGAAAATAATAATGTAACGTTAGGTAATTACAGTACTCCCACCTTACATTCCTCAGGGACATTTGTATTACATCTTTTAAGCAGGTGTTTTTTGTTGACATTGTTATTGCCTTCTGGTTAGCTAATGTTTGCCCTGCAGGTAATAGTCACTTTTCCACCCCTTTATATATTAGGTATAGTTGTAAGCCTAGTTGTTAAAGTGCACATCGTTAATGTTAATTAAGCAATATCACATGAGAGGAAATGCTGTTTTTTAATTTGAGCACTGCTGTGATTCGGTTAAAGATAATCATAACATAACATTCTCATATAATATGTTAATTTGCTTTCTTTAAGTAAAACAAAAGGTCAAAGACAAAGCTATTCGGTTTCTTGTGATATACACTTCACTGCCGATGTGGGGGGGGGCCACCTAAAATCTTGCCTAGAGTGCCAGATTGGTTATGGCCAGGCCTGCGCGTACGTGTCATAGTCCAATCCAATCCACTTTATTTATATAGCACGTTTAAACAACAAAAATGTTTCCAAAGGGCTGCACAACAATATTAAAAACAATATTCAAATATTATCTTTAGCTCCACCTATGACTGAATAAAAACAAAAAAATAAATATAAAACCAATATAAAAATAAATATGATTAAAAACGATTTTAAAGGGTAAAACCAATTAAAACAATAAATAAAAATGTAAATTTAAAAACACAGAGGACCACACAAGTCACGTAGTTGTGTGGTCCTCTGTAATAGTGCCTTATTTTGTGGTTTTTGCTGTTTTCCTGTGTTGTTCTTTAGTTTTTGTCTTGCGCTGTTATTTTGGTGGCCCTTCCTGTTTTGTTGGTCTTTTCCTGTAGCAGCTTCACGCCTTCCTTTGAGCGCTATGCTTCGTTTTAGCAATCAAGACTATTTAGTTTAGGGATGTCCGATAATGGCTTTTTGCTGATATCCGATATTGTCCAACTCTTTAATTACCGATACCGATATCAACTAGGGATGTCCGATAATGGCTTTTTGCCGATATCCGATATGCCGATATTGTCCAACTCTTTAATTACCGATACCGATATCAACCGATACCGATATAAACCGATATATGCAGTCGTGGAATTAACACATTATTATGCCTAATTTGGACAACCAGGTATGGTGAAGGTAAGGTACTTTTTAAAAATATGAATCAAATAAAATAAGATAAATAAATTAAAAACATTTTCTTGAATAAAAAAGAAAGTAAAACAATATAAAAACAGTTACATAGAAACTAGTAATGAATGAAAATGAGTAAAATTAACTGTTAAAGGTTAGTACTATTAGTGGAGCAGCAGCACGCACAATCATGTGTGCTTACGGACTGTATCCCTTGCAGACTGTATTGATATATATTGATATATAATGCTTACGGACTGTATCCCTTGCAGACTGTATTGATATATATTGATATATAATGTAGGAAGCAGAATATTAATAACAGAAAGAAACAACCCTTTTGTGTGAATGAGTGTAAATGGGGGAGGGAGGTTTTTTGGGTTGGTGCACTAATTGTAAGTGTATCTTGTGTTTTTTATGTGGATTTAATAAAAAAAATAAAATAAATTTTTTTTAAAAAACCGATACTGATTTAAAAAAAAACCGATACCGATAATTTCCGATATTTCATTTTAACGCATTTATCGGCCGATAATATCGGCAGACCGATATTATCGGACATCTCTAATATCAACCGATACCGATATCAACCGATATATGCAGTCGTGGAATTAACACATTATTATGCCTAATTTGGACAACCAGGTATGGTGAAGATAAGGTACTTTTTAAAAAAATAAAATAAAATAAGATAACTAAATTAAAAACATTTTCTTGAATAAAAAAGAAAGTAAAGCAATATAAAAACAGTTACATAGAAACTAGTAATTAATGAAAATGAGTAAAATGAAGTGTTAAAGGTTAGTACTATTAGTGGAGCAGCAGCACGCACAATCATGTGTGCTTACGGACTGTATCCCTTGCAGACTGTTTTGATATATATTGATATATAATGTAGGAACCAGAATATTGATAACAGAAAGAAATGGGGGGAGGGAGGTTTTTTGGGTTGGTGCACTAATTGTAAGTGTATCTTGTGTTTTTTATGTGGATTTAATTTTTTAAAAAAAAATTAAAAAAACAAACAAAACAAAAAAAAAACCTATACTGATAATAAAAAAACGATACCGATAACTTCCGATATTTCATTTTAACGCATTTATCGGCCGATAATATCGGCAGACCGATAATATCGGTCTGCCGATATTATCGGACATCTCTAATATCAACCGATACCAATATCAACCAATATATGCAGTCGTGGAATTAACACATTACTTTGCCAAATTTGGACAACCAGGTATGGTGAAGATAAGGTACTTTTTAAAAATAATAATAAAATAAGATAACTAAATTAAAAACATTTTCTTGAATAAAAAAGAAAGTAAAACAATATAAAAACAGTTACATAGAAACTAGTAATGAATGAAAATGAGTAAAATTAACTGTTAAAGGTTAGTACTATTAGTGGAGCAGCAGCACGCACAATCATGTGTGCTTACGGACTGTATCCCTTGCAGACTGTATTGATATATATTGATATATAATGCTTACGGACTGTATCCCTTGCAGACTGTATTGATATATATTGATATATAATGCTTACGGACTGTATCCCTTGCAGACTGTATTGATATATATTGATGTATAATGTAGGAAGCAGAATATTAATAACAGAAAGAAATGGGGGGAGGGAGTTTTTTTGGCTTGGTGCACTAATTGTAAGTGTATCTTGTGTTTTTTATGTGGATTTAATTAAAAAAAATAAAATTAAAAAAAACAAAAAAACAATACAGATAATAAAAAAAACGATACGGATAATTTCCGATATTACATTTTAACGCATTTACATCCCTAATTTAGTTGTTTTTACGTCGTGGACTCCAGCCTGTGGAGGTGTGCACGTGTTCTTCCTGCCACTGACCTGTGGTGAAGTACGTGGTGACGGCCTCACTCAGCACATTGTCCAGCTCAGAGTGCAGGACGGCGGTGTAATCGGTTTCCGGGCGCAGGTTCCTCAGAGGGTATTCGGTGACGCCGCCCGGGATTCTCTTCTCCACGGGGTTGGCGCCCTGCACGCTCAAGAAGAGGCGATACCCCGACACCGCCGCGTGAGGAGCCTCCCACATGACCAGAGCGCTGTCCGGCCCGATGTCAGTGAAGTGCACGTTGGTGGGAGCGTCCGGTTCTGGAGGGAGAAGGGTAAAGGTCAACATTTGGGCCGCGTCATGTGACCGGCGAAGGGCACTCACTGGTGGACATCTGCCCCACCAGCGGCTCGCTCTCCACGCCGCCGTTGACGGCGTAGACGTAGAAGCGGTACAGAGTGCCGGGCTGCAGGTGGGTGATGTCGGCGAAGGCGTTGGCCGACACGGGCAGCTGGAGGGGGCGGATCTCCGTGCCGTCCGGACCCAGGGGGGAGAAGGTGACCCGGTAGCCCGTCACCTCGCTGGGGGGGCCGTTCCAGGTGATGGTGATCTTCACGTCGGTCACCTCGTAGAACTGCAGGTCTGTGGGCGACGCCACTTCCTCTGCAGCAAAAAACACAAGTAATTAAAGCTGCAAGCAGCGTTGGACGGGTCCGCATTTTGGCAGGTGCTAGTCCTAGGTGTCCCAATACTTTTGTCCAGTGGTAGTCCTGAGTGAGACCTACATAGAGGTTTTTGTTTCGTGTCTCTACCATATTCGTACTGGGAGTTAGAGGAAGTTGTGTCTGTGTCTTTTTCCTAGGTATTTGTTTCATGTCTCTAAGACGTTCCTACCGGAAGTTACAAGCAGTTTTGTCTGAGTTTTCCTCTGAGGAGCAGTTTTTTCTCTGTTTTTTTTCAAAAATTATGTAGAGCACAATTTTGAGTTGTGGGGTTTGGTTTTTTTTTTTTTAGATCACAATTTCCACCAGTCCCGATGTGTGTCAGAAGTTTGGTGAGTTTTGAAGTATTTTAAGGGGGTCAAATTAGAGGTCAAAGACGTAAAAAGCAGTGTTTTTAGTACATTTTTGTCTAAAATGGGAAATTGCCAACTTCCTGTTGGTTTTCGCCCAAGAATGTGTCATTATGAGTTGTAGGTCTAAAGGAGACCTACATACAGGTTTTTGTTTCATGTCTCTACGACCTTCCTAGTGGGAGTTACAGGCAGTTTGTTGTTGTTTTTTCCTTAGGGGCGCTAGAGCGCAATTTTGATTTTTGGGGTTTGGTTTTTGACTAAAGTGTTCTCGAACACTTTTTGTATGTGTGTAACAACACACATTCAAAGATTAGCATCAATATGAATGGCCCATCGAATCTTAAATAACACTGCACCAGCGCCACTTAAGCACTTTGTCCAGTTTACATCCGCTGTGACAACTAGAAACACACGAGCCTCCACCAGGGGGCAGTGTAGCGTACCCAGATGTAAAACCTCTTTTGCACAATCAGCCTTTTCATATAAAGCCATAAAGGAATGGAAGGACCTCACGACAAACTTGAAAAGTCTAACAGATGACTCTTCATTCACAATTGAAGTTAAAAAGTGGCTTTGGAGCAATCAAAGCTGCTCACACGGTCAATAAGGTGGCCACTATGTTTGACACATCAACCTAATGTGTAGTATAATAATCCATGAGAGCATTTTTGTTGTAAATTGTGAGGTGTGTGTGCTAAAATCATGCTTGTTTTTACAAATGATGACAGATGTGAACAAAAGTATGTATTGTCTTTGTGTGATGATGTCAATGAGGTGTGCTTGTATTGTATATTAAGTATGTGTCCATGAAAGGGCATTTTATGACTTTTTTCTTAATACTTGTGTATGATTTTATTGTCATAATTTTATTGCATGATTTTAGTATCCGTTTAATTGAGGTTTGATTGATTGATTGATTGAGACTTTTATTAGTAGGTTGCACAGTGAAGTACATATTCCGTACAATTGACCACTAAATGGTAACACCCCAATAAGTTTTTCAACTTGTTTAAGTCGGGGTCCACTTAAATTGATTCATGATACAGATATATACTATCATATATACTATCATCATAATACAGTCATCACACAAGATAATCACATTGAATTATTTACATTATTTACAATAAGGGGTGTGTGTGGGGGGGGGTATATGGACATCAAGTAGTGGACATAGAGAGAGAGAGAGAGAGAGAGAGAGAGAGAGAGAGAGAGAGAGAGAGAGAGAGAGAGAGAGAGAGAGAGAGAGAGAGAGAGAGAGAGAGATCAGAAGGCATAAGAAAAAGAAAAAGTATCTGTATTTGATTGTTTACATTTGATTATTAGCAATCCGGGGAGGGTGTTAGTTTAGGGTTGTAGCTGCCTGGAGGTGAACTTTTATTGCGGTTTTGAAGGAGGATAGAGATGCCCTTTCTTTTATACCTGTTGGGAGTGCATTCCACATTGATGTGGCATAGAAAGAGAATGAGTTAAGACCTTTGTTAGTTGGGAATCTGGGTTTAACGTGGTTAGTGGAGCACCCCCTGGTGTTGTGGTTATGGCGGTCATTTACGTTAAGGAAGTAGTTTGACATGTACTTCGGTATCAGGGAGGTGTAGCGGATTTTATAGACTAGGCTCAGTGCAAGTTGTTTAACTCTGTCCTCCACCTTGAGCCAGCCCACTTTAGAGAAGTGGGTAGGAGTGAGGTGGGATCTGGGGTGGAGGTCTAGAAGTAACCTGACTAGCTGGTTCTGGGATGTTTGGAGTTTAGATTTGAGGGTTTTGGAGGTGCTAGGGTACCAGGAGGTGCATGCGTAATCGAAAAAGGGTTGAACGAGAGTTCCCGCCAGAATCCTCAAGGTGCTTTTGTTGACCAGAGAGGAAATTCTGTAGAGAAATCTCGTTCGTTGGTTAGCCTTTTTGATTACCTTGGTTGCCATTTTATCACAGGAAAGGTTAGCCTCTAGAATGGAACCTAGGTAGGTGACCTCATCTTTCCTGGTGATGACACTGTCACCCACTTTTATGGTGAACCATAAAACCATAGGTAGCCAGGGACTGCAGATGGAAATGAGCTATTTAGCTCTAATCTGGTACAGAACATATCTGTCTTTGAGCTTCATGTTTCTGTACATTGTCCCTTCAAATAAAGACTAAACTAAACTAATGTGTCAACTGAGTTTCGTTTTTTTAATGATTTCTGCTGGTGGTGTGCCTCCGCATTTTTTCAACGCAAAAAATGTGCCTTGGCTCAAAAAAGGTTGAAAAACACTGACCTACACTAAATTCATGATTATTTGCCAAAAAGAAAGAAGTTTCTCAGTGTGAACATTAAGTATCTTGTCTTTGCTGTTTATTCAATTGAATATAAGTTGAAAAGGATTTGTTGTATTCTCTTTTTATTGACCATTTTGCACAACGGGTTAGTACTTCAGCGTGTGGAGTCCCAATGAGGCACATTTACTGACGGTGTTCAAGATGAATCGCACTCAGGGGGATCTTCGACACATTAATTGCTGCCATAAATCCTGGGCAAAAGTTTATATTTATTGTCAGCTTGTGGAAAACATGTGTTTTAGACTTGGTGTTCCAGATTACACAGATAACAGAAGTGATGTCGTGAAAGTGAACTCTTCACGTCTGCATCTGGTTTTAATTGTGAAAGCATAATAAATATTTGAGTCCTAACATTCAGGCTAAGTAGACGCTAATCTGACAGCAGACGTGATAAGGAGTGTTCATGTTGTGTGTGCACATTCTTTCTCCTAATCCGCGTGTGTGTGTGTGTGTGTGTGTGTGTGTGTGTGTGTGTGTGTGTGTGTGTGTGTGTGTCTAAGACCACCGCCAATGAGATGGGGGTCATGTAGGGGCCGTGACGTGCAATCAGGACTGAGACCGAGTGGTTCCTTTACCTGGTTGAGCAGATCCAGCTGTGCTGACCTGGAAAAATACCGGCTCGCTCTCCTGGTTCTCCTCTACGGCGAAGATGCTGATGTTGTACAGGACGCCAGGGTAAAGGTCAACCAGGGTCACCGAGGTCTCCGAGTCGGGCAGGCTGAGCTCCGTGCTGCTGCCCTCCAGTGAAGGCGCGTACACCACACGGTAACCTGGGCACACACAAACACACCCTCAAGCACAGCACTGACTACTTTTCTTTTTTAAATACACAATCCTTATGTAAGCCGAAAACACACGTTTTTATTTTTTATGCATTCTAAATCGTAAATAAACTTTAGCAAAAGTCAGCAAACAATGGAGTCAATCATAATCAATCTAAAAACCTCCATCAAGGTTTTATATACACACTGTAAGTATATATGTAGTATCTAGTAACATTCACAATAACATGTAATATGTACATATTTTGATCAGTTTAATTTACAGACGCACTCACGACGCTCACTTTCCCTTCGACGACAACAAGACTACTAATCATGGCAGACTTGATGAGAGACAACAAAGACTACTTTGGGACAAATGATGATCCAGAAACTTCTATTTTTGAGCCTGAACATAAGGAGGATGATCTACAAGTTTTAGAAGCTGTGTGCTAAACAGATGCAGCTTTGGTGAAACACTGAGCATCAAGTAGCAGTATTGCTCAGTGCTAAACAAGATACACAAACATAATAAAACAATCACCTACTGTACAATGTCTGCTCTCACTGGGATAAAGACTGATGGGATGTTTATATCTTCCCCTTTACATCAACAATTCATCATCATCCTCACAAAAGGTTAAAAAAAATAGTTTGTTCGTGTCTTTCTGGTCAAAGTTGACCTACTTGTGGGTTTATGTCCACAACCTTCTACTATCCAGGTGAGAGACATGATTTATCATCTAGAAATAACTTTCACCAACTCAGAGGCCATGCAGCAGCTCAACATGTCAATATTATAATAAGCTAGTTAGCTCTCTGTGATCACGGCAGATCTGAAAATAGTTTGTCTGTGTTAGCACTTATAATAACAATATCGCAAATACTTGTTAATATTCAGGTCACCGCGTGTAAATGAAGTATTGTTGGCACTTTTTTGGATGTTTTTAGAGGACTTTATGGACCACATAGTGCACTCCAATTAGCTGCGTTGTTAGCCACCTCCTACTTGCCGTATTTTACGACTTAGAATGCATTAAAAAAAAGAAAAACACATATTCTTGTCTTACATAAGGATTGTGCATGATTGCAAAAAAAGGGAAGTTTCCCTTTAACAATTATAAATAGTTCACCATTTTTGGTGGCACAATCAGGTAGGCGCGTGCTAATAATCAATCAATATATTGATAGAACAATAAAGGAGAAAGACCACGGTAAATTGTCGTGTCTTTCCGTGTTTGTTTTCATCGTAGGGTACAAGATGGTTCACTCTGTGCATCGCTCTCAGCACCTGAGCTCGTTTATTCAACAGCAGAATGAAATGAACGGAGTGACCCTCTTTTAAGTCAAAAACAATCTTTTGTCTCTGTGTGTGGAGGCGGGCCCACTGGCTTACTCACCACTCGTGACTCGCCAGTGAGAAGCAGCGCAGAGTAACAACAATCAAGCGGGAATAGAACAGCTTCAAAGCGGATGTGCGATACGAGCCCATCAACACGGACGACCGAGCGAGGACGGCAAGTTTGTTGGAAAGCAAAAACAACAACTAGAACAAATGAGGGGAAAAATGCACTTCGATAAAAATTCAACATCTTGGAGTGCATTTTTTGTTCTGGAAGCCATTAAGTTGGTAAACGGAGGCTCCACTGCATAAAGTACATAGAAGCAGAAGGTCAGAATAATTGTATCGAAGTTATCACAAAACTTTCTGTTCCCATGAGACAAAAGCTGTCTTTGGTCTTAACGAGCAAAAGGCTTGTAAAACTCCACTGTGTAGGATGGGAAGCGACATGAAGGTGTCGGTTTCTTTGATCTATTGTGATCCACAGGAAGATCTTGTCTTGGCCCCGAGATCTACAAAGCGGAGAGGAAGCAGGACCTGACGCGAGCTCCAGGCATCATTTCTTTGAACTGTTTTGTGACCGAGTGCAACAGCTTTTTACGACCCCATCCCCCCTTAGAAACAGCTGTTGCCATGTAATCAGGGAAAGTCCAAATAAAAGAGGACGCGTGCAACCATTTCATCAGAGCGTGGTGGAAGACTGTGCAAAGAGTACAGCCCAGACGTTTCTCCTCATGAGCCTAATTGAATCCTGTCTCTGTTTAATTCCTTGCTTCTTGTCTGTTTAATAGATGTCACCGGGGTTTGAACCTGACACTCACCAGTGATAGGAGCTTCAGGTCTGGACCATCTGATGCGGATTGACGTCTCTCCCACGTCGTCAATGGTGTGCTGAGCAGGAGTGTCAGGAGCTAAGAAAACATGAGTTTGGTTCACTTGGGGAAGAAGAAGAGCCTGACTGGACAAAAAAAACTAAACGGTTGAGACCCCGGCATACCTCACATAGAATGTTCTCAAGCGTTCATCAAGATTTTATGATTTGGTGAACATTGTTCCAAAGTCTAAAGAGGTAAGTGTCCTGTACCTGTAGTCTGTGATGTGGACAGGATGAGGGTGGCGTCACCGTCGTCTGGCAGCTCGTAGACGTTAACGTTGTACCTGCGCCCTGGCAGGAGGTCGCCGATGGTGACGGAAGTGGAAGTCCGAGGAACATCTGCGACAGGAAGTCGGAGAATGAACCCATCTGCGTTTGGCTAAGGATTTGTCGGAGAGACTCATTTTTAGTTTTTACCCAGAACTTTCCGCTTTGCGCCCTGCTCGCTGAGCTCGTACTCCACCCTGAAGCCGGAGATGGTGGACGAGGCCGAGGTCCAGGACACCACGAAGCTGTTGGAGGTGATTTCTGTCACCGACTCGGAGGTGTCCACCAGAGGAGGAAGTTGGGTGGTCTCTCCCTCGGATGTCTCCACTGCAACATGAAGTATTGTTTTAAATAATACCCCTGCTTCATATTCTAGTACACGGCTGTCCTAAGTGGACTAGAATACGAAACTTTGGGATAAATTGAGTGTAAATGGTGAAATGTACAAGCCGCTGAATGGCGCGAGTCGAACTGAAATGCTAACGTTAGCGTGCTAACAGAATGCGTCAAGTACCAAATCGTATGACTGTAAAAATAGCTAACAAAGTTAGCATGCTAACACTTAGCAGGATTAGGTACTAAGTTATATGACTGTGAGGTGTTCGGCTGTAAAATTGGTTACATTTATGTTATTCACATGTGAATAATGCTGTATAATAGACTGTATTTATATTATTCATATGTGAATAATGCTGTATAATAGACTGTATTTATGTTATTTACATGTGAATAATGCTGTATAATAGACTGTATTTATGTTATTCACATGTGAATAATGCTGTATAATAGACTGTATTTATGTTATTTACATGTGAATAATGCTGTATAATAGACTGTATTTATGTTATTCACATGTGAATAATGCTGTATAATAGACTGTATTTATATTATTCCCATGTGAATAATGCTGTATAATAGACTGTATTTATGTTATTCACGTGTGAATAATGCTGTATAATAGACTGTATTAATGTTATTCACGTGTGAATAATGCTGTATAATAGACTGTATTTATATTATTCACATGTGAATAATGCTGTATAATAGACTGTATTTATGTTATTTACATGTGAATAATGCTGTATAATAGACTGTATTTATGTTATTCACATGTGAATAATGCTGTATAATAGACTGTATTTATATTATTCCCATGTGAATAATGCTGTATAATAGACTGTATTTATGTTATTCACGTGTGAATAATGCTGTATAATAGACTGTATTAATGTTATTCACGTGTGAATAATGCTGTATAATAGACTGTATTTATATTATTCACATGTGAATAATGCTGTATAATAGACTGTATTTATGTTATTCACGTGTGAATAATGCTGTATAATAGACTGTATTTATGTTATTCACATGTGAATAATGCTGTATAATAGACTGTATTTATGTTATTCACATGTGAATAATGTTGTATAATAGACTGTATTTATATTATTTACATGTGAATAATGCTGTATAATAGACTGTATTTATGTTATTCACATGTAAAAAAATACCTAAGTGTTTATTGTCTATTGTGAGCGAACTGTGGTGCTGAATTTCCCCCAGGGATCAATAAAGTACTTTCTATTTTATTCTATTGTATCAACGTGGTCCTGATCCTTCAACTTGTATCAACGTGGTCCTGATCCTTCAACTTGTATCAACGTGGTCCTGATCCTTCAACTTGTATCAAGGTGGTCCTGATCCTTCAACTTGTATCAAGGTGGTGCCGCCGTGAAAAGTTTGCAGCGTCCGGTCAGGATGACTCACATGAACCTTGGTTGGTGGTGAAGTCGAAGCGCGTGACCTCCCGCTGTCCGTACTGCAAGATGCTGATCAGCTGACCCTCGTAGGTGACGCCGGGACGCAGACCACTGATGGTGTAGGAGTTCAGGTGTCCGGGAACCACCGCCTCCCTCCAGGGGCCGCGGGAATTTTTCTAGCAACGGCGAGAAGAAGAAGATGACGGGTTTGACAGGAAGCTTTGATGACAACATTCTGCTCTCAGGACTCACAATTTTCCATTTGAGGATGTACTGCGTGATGTGCACCGAGGAGGGGGGGTCCCACTGGATGGGGTGGGAGTCTGGCTGCTTGCCCGCCTCCGTGATGATGACCTGGACCGGCCGGTGGGCGCCTGGAGGGGCGAGGAAAGTCTGAGGGCGCTACATTGACATGCTGAGGAAAGTCTGAGGGCGCTACATTGACATGCTGGTGTTAGCTGTGTGGGTGAAGATGTCTTCTGGGACTTTGACGCACCGGAGGACAAACAATGTCTGACATCACACCCCGGTACCAGGCTCACACCCACAAGGACCTGGACAAACATTTGGCCATGGACTGGCGCTCTAGAAAGTAGACATGGACCTACTTTCAGGGCCGATACGGATACCGATTATTAGTAGTCAAAGGAGGCCGATAAGCGATAAGTTATTGAAACATGAATATTATACGTCAGTAAACATCTGGATTTAAGTTGTTTTTGAACAATATTTTTTTAGGAAAGGTGGGAGCAGTAGTGACATAATGTTTGATGTTGTGTTTAATTGATCATCAAAAAACATCAAACTTTATTAGGTGTGAGAAATGAAGATGGATTTAGCATCAGAATTAGCTTGATTTTACATTTATTTCATTACACCGTGGCAATATCTGGGAGAGACAACATCAATGTGACTTCAACAAGGAGGAGGAGAAGGGCTGTCATTTAGGAGTAGTGGTTTTTTTCCAGGGCTGATACTGATACCGATTATTAGTAGTCAAAGGAGGCCGATAAGTTATTTAAAGATGAATATTATATGTCAGTAAACATCTGGACAAGGATTTAAGTTGTTTTTGAACATTATTTTGTAGGAAAGGTGGCACCAGTAGTGACATAATGTTTGATGTTGTGTTTAATTGATCATCAAACACCTTTATTAGATTGTGTCTAAGAGGAGCATCAATATTTTATTTCTAAATATAGAACATCTCCTGCTCGACCGCTCCCGATCTTTGGAACACTCTCCCCGACCATCTTAGAGCACCACAGTCGGTCTCCCATTTTAAGAAGGGACTAAAAAGCCACCTTTTTAGCAAAGCTTTGATCTAATTCTTCTGCCTTCTTGTTTTGAAATGCACTGCTTGCTTATCTGTTTTATCCAGTGCTTTCATGCTCTTATTTCTATTTGTATCTATGTTTCTGTTTTATCTAGTGTGTGTCATGATTTTATTTCTATTTTAATTTTTTATTATATATTCTTACTTTCTATTTTTATTTTTATACTTTGTAGCACTTTGAGATTTTAACAAATATAATGTGTGTTACAAATGCAATTCATTATTATTATTATTATTATTATCTCCTGGGAAAATGGGTCAAAATAGGACATTTCTCTACATCACAATTAGGGATGTCCGATAATGGCTTTTTGCCGATATCCGATATTCCGATATTGTCCAACTCTTTAATTACCGATACCGATATCAACCGATATATACAGTCGTGGAATTAACACATTATTATGCCTAATTTGGACAACCAGGTATGGTGAAGATAAGGTACTTTAAAAAAAAAAAAATAAAATAAAATAAGATAAATAAATTAAAAACATTTTCTTGAATAAAAAAGAAATTAAAACAATATAAAAACAGTTACATAGAAACTAGTAATTAATGAAAATGAGTAACATTAACTGTTAAAGGTTAGTACTATTAGTGGAGCAGCAGCACGCACAATCATGTGTGCTTACGGACTGTATCCCTTGCAGATTGTATTGATATATATTGATATATAATGTAGGAAGCAGAATATTAATAACAGAAAGAAACAACCCTTTTGTGTGAATGAGGAGGGAGGTTTTTTGGGTTGGTGCATTAATTGTAAGTGTATCTTGTGTTTTTTATGTTGATTTAATTAAAAAAAACAAAAAAAAAACAAAACAAAAAAAAAACACGATACCGATAATAAAAAAAACGATACCGATAATTTCCGATATTACATTTTAACGCATTTATCGGCCGATAATATCGGCCTGCCGATATTATTGGACATCCCTAATCACAATAACTCTTCTACTCCATTTTATACACTTTTCAATGTAGGTATGGATCCGATACCAAGTAGTTACAGGATCATACATTGGTCATATTCAAAGTCCTCATGTGTCCAGGGACATATTTACTGACTTTATCAACATGATATGAATTTTTTAAAAAGGAGAAAAGATTTTGTGACGATAAAAATTATTGATGTAATCATAGTAGTATCGACTAGATACGCTCTTGTACTTGGTATCATTACAGTGGATGTCAGGTGTAGATCCACCCATGGCGTTTGTTTACATTGTGACGCCAGTGAGCTAATGTATCCTCCTACGGTGTGTAGTGAAGCATGTTTAGCTATTCTTCGTCCTCCAGTGATAAAGTTACTTGTAAGAAATGTACTTTAGTTGTCGCCATGGAGACCAGGATTAGTGATTTAGAAGTAGTTAAAACACTTTGGATTAGGGATGTCCGATAATGGCTTTTTGCCGATATCCGATATTGTCCAACTCTTTAATTACCGATACCGATATCAACCGATATATACAGTCGTGGAATTAACACATTATTATGCCTAATTTGGACAACCAGGTATGGTGAAGATAAGGTACTTTTTAAATAAAATAAGATAACTAAATTAAAAACACTTTCTTGAATAAAAAAGAAAGTAAAACAATATAAAAACAGTTACATAGAAACTAGTAATTAATGAAAATGAGTAAAATTAACTGTTAAAGGTTAGTACTATTAGTGGAGCAGCAGCACGCACAATCATGTGTGCTTACGGACTGTATCCCTTGCAGACTGTATTGATATATATTGATATATAATGTAGGAACCAGAATATTGATAACAGAAAGAAATGGGGGGAGGGAGGTTTTTTGGGTTGGTGCACTAATTGTAAGTGTATCTTGTGTTTTTTATGTTGATTTAATAAAAAAATAAAAAATTAAAAAATAAAAAAAACAAAAAAAAACGATACAGATAATAAAAAAAACGATACCGATAATTTCCGATATTACATTTTAACGCATTTATTGGACATCCCTACTTTGGATGGATGTTAGCTGCTAGCTAGCTAGCCATGTCTTAAAGCAGCTCTTCCTGAGGGTGTTTCAGTGTTATAACTTCACCTTTATCTTTACTTTTTACATCAAAATGCGTCCATTCTCCCTTTTCTGTCTACACACTGTGTCTGCTTGTAAGTACTCTGTGTGTGTGCGCTGCCGAACATGCTCCCCTGCTCGTAAAACCAGCAATGTCACCACGTGATGTCATGCCCATGAAAAAAAATGGGGAAGCGGTACTTTTCAAACAGAGTATAGTACCGTTTTTGATTCATTAGTACGGCGATACTATACTAGTACCGGTATACCGTACAACCCTCTCGATGGCCAGTCCCCGAGCAGCTGCCTTCACTGGTGGTGCTCCAACACACACTAGAACCATGCAAGCCAGAAGCAGGAACTCTACCTTGTTAGAATAATCATGTATATATTATCACACTAACTTTAGTAAGCTTAAAGTCCGTTGCTATAGTTATTAGCTATTGTGCTCAAGTTGGACTTTTCTAATCTGTGCAAGGACAAAGACTTCTTGTCTGAGGGGTGGCCTCAGCTGTAGATGTTGTCTTTGTTTTAGCCCGCTAACAGCCAAGGACTTCAAGGACCTCAACGAAGATAAGATGACAACACGCACACGAAGCAGAGACTTCAAGAACCTCAACGAAGATCAGATGCCAACACGCAGACGAAGCGGGGACAAGGCGAAATCACAAGGCCCCCAGCACATTCCGTCACGTATTGTGCGTCCTGGACCTGCTTTGCATAATATATGTGACCACTCCTTTTAGAGGAGGCCTTAGTGTTGTTGACTGTGGAACTCCTGAATAAATAGAGGGACACAAGAGCTAACACCTTAGAGCGTAGGGCAAGACTGTGACTAAGTGTTCAGCTCCATGCGTTCTCCTCATGAGCTAAATTGAACTCTGTCTCTGATTGATTCCTTGCTTCTTGTCTGATTAATAGATGTCATCAGTGCTTGAACCTGACATACCTAAAGCTCAAAGTGACCCACCTTGTTGAGTCTGCTGGGGATCACATCTCATTTCTCCGATCCCGTTGCCATAGCAATAACAGCGGTACTGGACGCTGTGGATAATTTTGTCCCAGGTCTCTCCGATCTGGTAGTAGGCTCTGGTCTGAGGCTCCTGACACTGATCTGTGGAAGAAGACCGGAACATGACGGAACAAGCGGGTGGCGGTTGTCAATCAGAGCCAAGCAAGAACGTACCGATGGCGTCGCACTTCCAGCGTCCACGTCCCTGTCCGTAGCAGGTGCAGTTCATCATGTAGCCTTCATCGTGGCTCTTGGAGAACTGCTGGTTGACCTCGTAGGTCAGACTGTCCACGATGCACTGGTCTGGACACGCATAGGCAGGTTAGCTTCAAGCGCCTGGCTTGTGCTAGCTGGGGCTGCACCACTAATCCACATCCAGTCAAGGTTATAATTGGTGCCAAAAAGCAGTGTTTTTATAACTATTTTGAGCCAAGGCACATATTTTGCGTTGAAAAAAATGCGGAGGCACACCACCAGCGGAAATCATTCAAAAACTAAACTCAGTTGACAGTAAAAAGTCGTTCTCACAGTTGTTGGATATGACTTTAAAGCAGGGGTCAGCAACCTTTTTGAAAGCAAGAGCTACTTCTTGGGTAGTGATTAATGCGAAGGGCTACCAGTTTGATACACACTTCAATAAATGCCAGAAATAGCCAATCTGCTCAATATACCTTCAACTCTATGTTATTATTAATAATTAATGATATTTACACTTAATTAATCGGTTTAAAAGAGGAGAAAACACGAAAAAAATGACAATTAATTTTGAAACATAGTTTATCTTCAATTTTGACTCTTTAAAATTCAAAATTCAACTGAAAAAAAGAAGAGAAAAACTAGCTAATTCGAATCTTTTTTGAAAAAATTAAAAAATAATTTATGGAACATCGACTAGACGTATAAGATTTCATGGGATTTAGCGATTAGGAGTGACAGATTGTTTGGTAAACGTATAGCATGTTCTATATGTTATAGTTATATGAATGACTCTTACCATAATATGTTACGTTAACATAGCAGTTGGTTATTTATGCCTCATATAACGTACACTTATTCAGCCTGTTGTTCACCATTCTTTATTTATTTTAAATTGCCTTTCAAATGTCTATTCTTGCTGTTGGATTTTATCAAATACATTTCCCCCAAAAATGCGACTTATACTCCAGTGCGACTTATATATGTTTTTTTCCTTCTTTATTATGCATTTTCGGCCGATGCGACTTATACTCCGGAGCGACTTATACTCCGAAAAATACGGTAAGTTATTTACCTTCCAGTTACCGAACAATAGCAAACAATTGTACAGTAAGTTTATATCATTTTAAACGGCAACTCGCATTATTATTACATTATAAACACGTACTTCATCAGTTTAGCAGCATGATGTAAGAGTCTGTCTGCATAAAACCAAATATTGCTTGGAGACAAGAATATGTTAACGGTCTAAAAGTAACATGTCTTCTCACTCATTATGTCCGCAGTTTAATGCATTTTTATGTATAAAATATAAGAAAAATCGCAATTTTGGTAAGAAAAATTGCAATTAGTTCCCCCCCTCAAAATAGTGCAGCCCTAGCTTGCACCGTCAAGATTGTGCGGTCGTGTCTTTCCCCCGACCTCGCAGCTGTGAGTGGGCGACGCAGTTCCACTCGCCGCGGCCGCTGCCCAGGCACGTGCACTCCATCATGTGACCCATGACGTCATGGCGCTTGTCCCACTTGTCTCCCACGCGGTGCATGACGCCGTCGTTGGTGGTGCACACCTCCTCCTGAGCTGCAAACACACAAACACAACTTGATGTTCCTCTGGTATTGATTTGTCTCTGTTTGCTGCGTCCAAACAACTTTGATGGACTCTGTGTCCTTACACGTCAGTCATTGTCTACTAGTGGCCATCACCCCACATTCATGTTACTGTCCTTAACCATGGTATTACGGTAGAGTGGGTCCCTTTCACATACCTTTTGATAAGTGGTAGAAAACGGCCGGATGAAGGCTTGGACAACACACACAAACGCATTTAGTCACTAATTGTGCAAGTTGTCCCACTTAAAAAGGTGAGAGAGGCCTGTCACTTTCATCATAGGTACACTTCAGATATGAGAGACAAAACGAGGGGGAAAAAAT
This sequence comes from Entelurus aequoreus, assembly GCF_033978785.1. Taxonomy (NCBI): domain Eukaryota; kingdom Metazoa; phylum Chordata; class Actinopteri; order Syngnathiformes; family Syngnathidae; genus Entelurus; species Entelurus aequoreus. The sequence continues at coordinate 91,588,788 of NC_084732.1, forward strand.
CCAGAAAATCACATTTTCTGATTTTTAAATCATTTATTTTACATGGCGAGCCAGCGGTGGATGGTGGAGGGTGTGTCAGTCCATCACCAGCTAGGCATTAAAAAAATAGACCTGAAAATGATGGATCATCAATCTTCACCAACACGTCTTTTTGGTCACTTGATTGACATTCACGGTTTTGTGAGATGACGCTGGCTGCTGCCAGATCAATATTAAGAAAAAATGACCGACAGGAAGGCGAGAAACACTTTTGATTTCAACAGACTCTCGTGCCGTACCTGCTGTCAAAACTCTAAAGACCGACTGCGCAGTTCCTGTCTTCACAATAAAAGCGCTGCGTCATCCTGCCTGTGCTAACAAAATAAGAGTCTCAGAAAGCTAGCTTTATGTGCTCGACGCCTCACTCATTGGTATGTGTTCATCTACAAAACCATTCTGGGTATCACTCCATCGTATCGGTCTTGTCTTTTAACAAAGAAACAAGGAAGTCACAATCTTCGTTCAATGAATGTTCTGCAATGTGTCGTCCCCAAAGTAAGAACTGAACTGGGCAAGAAAGCATTTAAGTTTTCAGCAGCGAAGGCTTGGAATAACCTAAAATCGAGTCTTCAACTTCAAACCCTTGTTACATTAAATGAGCTTAAAGCTTCTGTGAAAGGATTGCAGTCTACCTTGTCTGTGTGCACATGTGTTATGTGAGCAAGTTTTAAATGTGATGTTTTATGTGTTGTTTACTGTTTTTAATGTAACCTTGCTGCTGACCTCTTGGCCAGGTCTCCCTTGGAAAAGAGATATTTGATCTCAATGGGATTTTACCTGGTTAAATAAAGGCTAGGGATGTCCGATAATATCGGCCGATAAATGCGTTAAAATGTAATATTGGAAATGATCTGTATCGTTTTTTTAATTATCTGTATCGTTTTTTTTTGTTTTTTTTAATTAAATCAACATAAAAAACACAAGATACACTTACAATTAGTGCACCAACCCAAAAAACCTCCCTCCCCCATTTACACTCATTCACACAAAAGGGTTGTTTCTTTCTGTTATTAATATTCTGCTTCCTACATTATATATCAATATATATCAATACAGTCTGCAAGGGATACAGTCCGTAAGCACACATGATTGTGCGTGCTGCTGCTCCACTAATAGTACTAACCTTTAACAGTTCATTTTACTAATTTTCATTAATTACTAGTTTCTATGTAACTGTTTTTATATTGTTTTACTTTCTTTTTTATTCAAGAAAATGTTTTTAATTTATTTATCTTATTTTATTTGATTCATTTTTTTAAAAAGTACCTTATCTTCACCATACCTGGTTGTCCAAATTAGGCATAATAATGTGTTAATTCCACGACTGCATATATCGGTTGATATCGGTATCGGTTGATATCGGTATCGGTAATTAAAGAGTTGGACAATATCGGAATATCGGCAAAAAGCCATTATCGGACATCCCTAATAAAGGCTAAATAAATTTAAAAAATAACGCGCATTAAACACCTTTAACTTGTTAACAAAAACCTCTCTTTCATAAATAAGTAAATATAAATGATATATATATAAATGATCCCCTCCACTTGGTCAATTGAAAAGTAGCTCGCCTGAAGAAAAAGTGTGGCCACCCTGGTGTAAAATAACTATTTAGCCAATAAGAAAAGTTCATCTCAGTACTTTGTTATATACCTTTGTTGGCAATGACAGAGGTTAAACGTTTCCTGTAAGTCTTCACACACTATTTTGTATTTTGGCCCAGTCCTCCATGCAGATCTCCTCTAGATCACTGATATTTTGGGGCTGTCGCTGGGCAACACGGACTTTCAACTCCCTCCAAAGATTGTCTATGGGGTTAAGATCTGGAAACTGGCTAGGCCACTCCAGGACCTTGAAATGCTTCTTAGGAAGCCCCTCTTTGGTTGTGTGCTTGGGATCATGGTCATGCTGAAAGACTCAGCCAGGTTTCACTTTCAATGTCCTCGCTGATGGAAGGAGGTTTCCACTCCAAATCTCACCCACTCATTCTTTCCTTTACACCAGGGGTCACCAACGCGGTGCCCGCGGGCACCAGGTCGCCCGTAAGGACCAGATGAGTAGCCCGCTGGCCTGTTCTAAAAATAGCAGCACTTACCAGTGAGCTGCCTCTATTTTTTAAATTGTATTTATTTACTAGCAAGCTGGTCTCGCTTTGCCCGACATTTTTAATTCTAAGAGAGACAAAACTCAAATAGAATTTGAAAATCCAAAAAAATATTTTAAAGACTTGGTCTTCACTTGTTTAAATAAATTCATTATTTTTTTTACTTTGCTTCTTATAACTTTCAGAAAGACAATTTTAGAGAAAAAATACAACCTTAAAAATGATTTTAGGATTTTTAAACACATATACCTTTTTACCTTTTAAATTCCTTCCTCTTCTTTCCTGACAATTCTGACAATGTTCAAGTAAATTTATTTTTTCTTATTGTAAAGAATAATAAATACATTTTAATTTAATTCTTAATTTTAGCTTCTGTTTTTTCGACAAAGAATATTTGTGAAATATTTCTTCAAACTTGTTATGATTAAAATTCAAAAAAATTATTCTGGCAAATCTAGAAAATCTGTAGAATCAAATTTTAATCTTATTTCAAAGTCTTTTGAATTTCTTTTAAAATTTTTGCTATGGAAAATCTAGAAGAAATAATGATTTGTCTTTGTTAGAAATATAGCTTTGTCCAATTTGTTATATATTCTAACAAAGTGTAGATTGGATTTTAACCTATTTAAAACATGTCATCAAAATTCTAAAATTAATCTTAATCAGGAAAAAATTACTAATGATGTTCCATAAATTATTTTTTTAATTTTTTCAAAAAGATTAGAATTAGCTAGTTTTTCTCTTCTTTTTTTCGGTTGAATTTTGAATTTTAAAGAGTCAAAATTGAAGATAAACTATGTTCCAAAATTTAATTGTCATTTTTTTCGTGTTTTCTCCTCTTTTAAACCATTCAATTGAGTGTAAATATCATTAATTATTAATAATAACATAGAGTTAAAGGTAAATTGAGCAAATTGGCTATTTCTGGCAATTTATTTAAGTGTGTATCAAACTGGTAGCCCTTCGCATTAATCAGTACCCAAAAAGTAGCTCTTGGTTTCAAAAAGGTTGGTGACCCCTGCTTTACACAAATGAGTGGTCCTGGTCCCTTTGCAGAAGAACAGCCCCAAACCATGATGTTTCCACCCCCATGCTTCACAGTAAGTACGGTGTTCTTTGGCTGCAACTCAACGTTTGACTTTAGACCAAAAAGTTCTATTTTGGTTTCATCTGACCATGTGACAATCTCCTCTTCTGGACCATCTACATGCTCTCTAGCAAGCTTCAGACGGGCCTGGCATGTACCGGCTTAAGCAGGGGGACACGTCTGGCACTGCAGGATGGTAGCCTTTGGTACTTTGGTCTCTGTGGGTCATTCACTAGGTCCCATTCTGGGATTTTTGTGATCATTCTGACCTCACGAGGTGAGATCTTGCTTGGATCGAAGGAGATTATCAGTGGTCTTGTATGTCTTCCATTTTCTAATAGTTGCTCCCACAGTTGATTTCTTTGCACCGAGCTGCAGAGTCAGTCTTCCCAGCCTGGTGCAGGTCTACAATGTTGTTTCTGGGGTCCTTTGACAGCACTGTGGTCTTGGCCATAGAGGAGTTTGGAGTGTTTGAGGCTGTGGACGGGTGTCTTTTATACTGATAACAGAAGCCATTAACACAGGTAACAAGTGGAGGCCTCTTCAAGAAGAAGTTACAGGTCTGTGAAAGCCAGAAATCTTGCTTGTTTGTAGGTGACCAAATACTTCTTTTACAGAGGAATTTAACAATTAATTCCCCCCCTTCAGTCTCTCACAGGTGAAGTGTACCTATGATGAAAATAACAGGCCTCTCTCATCTTTGTAAGAGGTAGAACTTGCACAATCGGTGACTGGCTAAATACTATTTTGCCCCACTGTACACACACAGTCACTCACCAGCCATGGGGCAGAATCCATAGTGTTGGTCGGCATCATAGTTGTAGGTGGTGCCACACCACCTCATGCTGTCACGGCGGCCGTCAGACGTGCAGTCGGTGTAGTTGCGGCCGCTGTACAGGTAAGGGAAGTGGCAAAGGGCGCCAAAGGAGTTTCCTCCTCGTGTGGCCACGATGGCTGCTCATGTGGAGGAAACACAATCATTATTATTTATACCATACCATACCAACTTTAATTGTAAAGCCCTTTAAAAACAACCACAAAGGGCTGTACACCACAAACAAGTAAACACACAAAAAGCAGAGAAATACAGCCAAAGGATTGTGAGAATTATATATTTTAAGTGTTCTTTTTTAATCCATAGTCACGTTTAAAGCAGCTAGTATTTTCCCATGTAGTGCGTCTTCTCATGACCTACTTGCTTTTATCTTATGTCGGCTAGGAAACTCTTCGTTTTGTCTTAAGGACTCCTGTTTGTCGGCTCACAGAACTGTTTTGGCCAGTTCCTTATGTGTTTTGAAGAAGCAGCTGTGCTCCTTTCTGGGCGAAAGGGGCTGTTTTTTGTATTGTAAGGGGATCAAGGTCCTTTTTTTACTCAACATATATGTCATCCAAAAGAACTTGGAAGTGACCTGTGGGTTTTATTCCCTGAGAGGAAGACTGGTCGTGCGCAACAGGACAGACTAAAATATATCATTTAAAACAGAGATAAAATACATAAATATGCACATAAAAAGTGCAGATAAATAATATCAATAATATCAAGCAATTTGTTAGATAAAAGGCAGATAAAAACTTAAAAACAGTTTAAATTTATACTTACGTATTTATATATATATTTAAAAGCAGGGTGCCTAAGTATTTACATTCCACTGCACTGATGTCAAACTCAAGGCCCGTGGGCCAGAATTGGCATGCCACATCATTTTATACGGTCCTCTAAAATACTTACTAAATGTATTCGATCTTTCCATTTTGACATAAACAAATGCAAGTACTCCATGCAATCGCATATTTTTGAAACTTATATATCATCTAATAATGCAACAAAGATGTCATCATACATTCAAACCATTCATGTTTTGATAAAATAGAAATATACTTATGATTTCCAAGCCTGTTATCCATCAAATTGTATGCTGTAAAAATTACAATAGATTTTAAAGCAAAGTACTGTAAATGGAAAAAAAAGAGTCTCGCTGATTTTTACGGTGAAAATACTGCCAGTTTTTTACCGTAAAAACTGTAGATATTACGACGTACTACTGTAAATGGAAAAAAACAATACCATTATTTTTGACGATAAAATTGTGACAACTGAGCTGCCACTTTTTGACTGTAAAAAAAAACTGTGGTACTGTTTTTTCCATTAACAGTAATACGTCGTAATATCTACAGTTTTTAGGGTAAAAAACTTGCATTATTTTTACTGTAAAAAAAACTGTTGCTGTTTTTTGGACATTGCGTTATATTCGCTTGTTGCTGTCAATTTTCTAATATAGATTAATTTATATATATATATATACATATACACATATACATATATATATATCCCAAATTAAAACTGATTCTCGCAATGTGTTTAATTTAAAAAAATGTTTTTATTTAAAACTGATTCTCGCAATGTGTTTTTGTATATTAAAACATTTTAAAACAGGCAAAAAAAATTATTTTATTTTTTTTAAATAATAATAATAAAAAAAACGTTTTTAAGTCATCTCGATTATTTTTTATTATTATTTTAAAAAAATAAAAAATAAAAGTTTTATATATATATATATATATATATATATATATATATATATATATATATATATATATATATATATATATATATATATATATATATATATACATATACATATAAAAAAAAGTTTTTAGGTCACCTCGATTCAACCAAAAGGAGCTTTTTTTTTAGCCTGTTTTAAAATGTTTTAATATCATTATTATGCCAAACACATTGCAAAAATCAGTTTTAATTATTATTTAAAAAATAAATAAATAAATAAAATTAAAAAATTTATGATTAAAAAAAAATATATATATATATATATGTATATGTATATATATATATATATATATATATATATTTTTTTTTTTGGAGGGGGTCATTTAAAAAAATAAATAAATATATATATATATATATATATATATATATATATATATATATATATATATATATATATATATATATATATATATATATATATATATATATATATAGTTTTGTTTTTTTTAAATAATAATTAAAACTGATTTTTGCAATGTGTTTGGCATAATAATTATATTAAAACATTTTAAAAATTATTATTATTTAAAAAAATAAATAATAAAAAACAATAAAAAAATTAAAAAAATTTTAAAATACACACACACACATATATATATATATATATATATATATATATATATATATATATATATATATATATATATATATATATATATATATATATATTATATATATATATATATAAATAAATAATAATAATATATATAATAATAATAATAATAATAATAATAATAATATTATAATTTAAAAAAAAAGTTTTTAGGTCATCTCGATTCAACCAAAAGGAGCTTTTTTAAAGCCTGTTTTAAAATATTTTAATATAATTATTATGCCAAACACATTGCGAGAATCAATTTTGAATTGGGAACCATGTTGATTTTGAATCTAACAGTCACACCAGGAATCGGAATCAGATCCAATCGTTAGATCCCCACAGATTCACCCCCCTAACAAAGACTAATGCGGTGCTGGTCTCCCAACAGTTTTTACATGGCCATCTGGAGGTCTCACCGTTCTTCTCGGTACAGAAGGAGTACTGCTGGTCTCGCTCGTAGTCGGAGGTGGTGGAGCACCACAGCTGCCCGTCTGTGCGTCCGTCTGAGGTGCAGGAGTAGTGGGTCTTCCCGTTGTAAACAAATGGGAAAACACAGGGCAGCCCGTTGGAGTTGCCACTGTACACTTGGCTCCTGGCCTCTGCACAGGGACACCAGGTGAAGTTCACGGCAGGAATGGAACCAGACCCATTTAGTCATGTAGAACTAGAGTCCTGAACTCACCCCACTCCTGGCAGCTGACGCCGTTGCCCAGACAAGTACACAGCATCTGCGTGCTGCCCTGGTTTCGGATCCAGCGCTGTCCGTCAAAGTAGGTGGCTCCAGAGTCGGTGCGGCAGGTTCCTTCGATAGTAAGCTCGGGCTGCGGTTGAGGTTGGAGGTGGGTCACCACCACAGAACCTGTGCCTGTTTTAAAGCACACACACCATATTTACCACAGTCCAGAAGTGTCCAGAGTGGGACCTGGGGCCATTTTTAACGACCCCTATTCGGCTCTCGTACTCTGGAATGCCCTACTGCTAACAGTTAGAGATGCTACCTCAGTAGAAGCATGTAAGTCTCATCTTCAAACTCATTTGTATACGCTAGCCTTTAAATAGACCTCCTTAATTAAAACAGTTGATCTGCCGCTTCCCTTTTCTGCTCTGCCCCCCTCTCCTGCGTGGAGAGGTGATCAGGTGACCACGGATCAGTTCCTACGGAGGAGGAGCCACATCTGCGGTCCCTCCCAAGGTTTCTCATTGTTCCAATTGGGTTGAGTTTTTGTATACGCTAGCCTTTAAATAGACCTCCTTAATTAGAACAGTTGATCTGCCGCTTCCCTTTTCTGCTCTGCCCCCCTCTCCTGCGTGGAGAGGTGATCAGGTGGCCACGGATCAGTTCCTGCGTAGGAGGAGCCACATCTGCGGTCTCTCCCAAGGTTTCTTATTGTTCCAATTGGGTTGAGTTTTTTCTCGCCCGGATGTGGGCTCAGATCCGAAGATGTGGTTGTGGTCTGTGCAGCCCGTTGAGACTCTTGTGATTAAGGGCTACATAAATACATTTTGACTGTGTGATTGAATGTCATATATTCTGGTATTTACTAATGTTTCCTGTAAACTTGTTAGCATTGTACTGTTAGCATGCTAGCTTTTCTAGCTCATATTATTGTGACTTGATGCTATCTGGCCAGTGTGCTAACTTCTAGCAGTTAAGTTAGGCTTAGGCTCTTCAGCATTCGCAGGAAATTTCAACCGGAATTGCATTTTCTAATTCTTTGTAAAAATATCTATGTATGGTCCTGTTTTCAAAAACTACCAACATGGCCCCCAGCCGTGGTTTGTCACTTTGTGGTGCCCAGTGGAAAAAGTTGAGCGCTTTTATTTCCAAAGGAACGCTGGCGTTGTGACACAAAAGTGGTGTTTCTCTCACCCTGGCCGGAGCTGTGGCGGTCGCACTTCCACTCGCCGCGACCGTTTCCCAAACACAAACACTGCAGGGCGTTCCCGTTGGTGTCAGTCTTGGACCATGTGTCACCGATGCGGTAGGACTTTTTGGTTTCCTGGTCATTGCAGCGGTCTAGTTGCAGAACAAGAGCAGTCAGAACACACAACTGATGACGCAATGCGTGTGTGTGTGTGTGTGTGTATGTTCTTGTATTTCTAGCCTTCTTGAGACATGAAGAAGGAAAAGTCTCTTCCATATGAGGAGGTGTGAACAAGCGATGACATAAATCATGGTCCCAATAACATTGCATCTAATAGAGCAGGGGTCACCAACCTTTTTGAAAGCAAGAGCTACTTCTTGGGTAGTGATTAATGCGAAGGGCTACCAGTTTGATACACACTTCAATAAATTGCCAGAAATAGCCAATTTGTTCAATTTACCTTTAACTCTATGTTATTATTAATAATTAATGATATTTACACTTAATTGAACGGTTTAAAAGAGGAGAAAACACGAAAAAAATGACAATTAAATTTTGAAACATAGTTTATCTTCAATTTCGACTCTTTAAAATTCAAAATTCAACCGAAAAAAAGAAGAGAAAAAGTAGCTAATTCGAATCTTTTGAAAAAATTAAAAAAATAATTTATGGAACATCATTAGTAATTTTTCCTGATTAAGATTAATTTTAGCATTTTGATGACATGTTTTAAATTGGTTAAAATCCAATCTACACTTTGTTAGAATATATAACAAATTGGACCAAGCTATATTTCTAACAAAGACAAATCATTATTTCTTCTAGATTTTCCAGAACAAAAATTTTAAAAGAAATTCAAAAGACTTTTAAATAAGTTTTAAATTTGATTCTACAGATTTTCTGGATTTGCCAGAATAATTTTTTTGAATTTTAATCATAATAAGTTTGAAGAAATATTTCACAAATATTATTTGTCGAAAAAACAGAAGCTAAAATGAAAAATTAAATTAAAATGTATTTATTATTCTTTACAATAAAAAAAATAAATTTACTTGAACATTGATTTAAATTGTCAGGAAAGAAGAGGAAGAATTTAAAAGGTAAAAAGGTATATGTGTTTAAAAATCCTAAAATCATTTTTAAGGTTGTATTTTTTCTCTAAAATTGTCTTTCTGAAAGTTATAAGAAGCAAAGTAAAAAAATTAATGAATTCATTTAAACAAAAGAAGACCAAGTCTTTAAAATATTTTCT
>NC_084732.1:91603298-91625798 GCF_033978785.1 Entelurus aequoreus
GCCGGCTACGGAACATCGAGCACTTCATGGTCAGTAAGGGCAGAACTAAGTCATGCCCGGGTTACAGAGCTGGGTAGTAACGTTTTTAGCTGGCATATGCTAACATTAGCCCTGTCATAACCTCATAAATGACTATAAAATGCTAGCATCTGCTAGCTAAAACATAAACATCAACAACATTTAGTAGAAAAGATGCACATTTTACAGTCACTTATGATGTTATAACACGGCTAATGTTAGCATATGCTAGCTAAAACATCTACAACATGTAGTAGAAAAGATGCACATTTTACAGTCACTTATGATGTTATAACACGGCTAATGTTAGCATATGCTAGCTAAAACATCTACAACATGTAGTACAAAATATGCACATTTTACAGTCACTTACGATGTCATAACAGGGCTAATGTTAGCATATGCTAGCTAAAACATAAACATCAACATGTAGTTCAAAAGATGCACATTTTACAGTCCCTTATGACATATAACAAGGCTAATGCTAGCTAAAACATAAACATCAACAACATGTAGTTCAAAAGATGCACATTTTACAGTCACTTATGATGTTATAACACGGCTAATGTTAGCATATGCTAGCTAAAACATCTACAACATGTAGTAGAAAAGATGCACATTTTACAGTCACTTATGATGTTATAACACGGCTAATGTTAGCATATGCTAGCTAAAACATCTACAACATGTAGTACAAAAGATGCACATTTTACAGTCACTTACGATGTCATAACAGGGCTAATGTTAGCATATGCTAGCTAAAACATAAACATCAACATGTAGTTCAAAAGATGCACATTTTACAGTCACTTATGACATTATAAAAAGGCTAATGTTAGCATATGCTAGCTAAAACATAAACATCAACAACGTTTAGTAGAAAAGATGCACATTTTACAGTCACTTATGACGTCATAACAGGGCTAATGTTAGCATATGCTAGCTAAAAGATAAAAACATCTACAAGTTAGCGCCACATGTTTCCTCTAGTTGGAAGTGGAATTGTTGTGAACATTTCTACAGACACACGTGATAAAAATGTTCTTTTTCATACTTTGTGAGTAAATATTGTGTGTAGCTGGAGTGCGGTCATGTGACCGCCAGGCTGCGTTTGATTGGTGGAATGGAGTCAACGGTCACTCATGCTCATGTTGGATTGGCGAAACAGAATCATGTGACACAAGTCTCTCTAACGAGACAAATGAAGCACTAATAAATAGTTAATTAATAAATATAAAGATCATAAAAATGAAGTCAAAGTAGTGTTTGTTCTTCACAAAAACATACAAAAGTATGTTGCATTAAAACTACGCTGACAAGTACAATTTATCCAAAACATTAATGATGTAACTGAGTAAATGTTACATGTCACACACACACACACACACATACACACACACACACACACGCCAACTAAGGTTGCACTGCCATTAAAAAATAACTACAAAATAAATAGAAGTTACTCACTACTTGACTACTTACTCTTAGATAACTACTTTTTACTTGGACTTGAGTCAAGTAAGGTGATGAAAGGAATATAAACATGTTGTACAGTAACAGTGGAGCATTAATATCTTTGTAAGGACAACTTCCATGTCAGACTATATAATAATACATCATCAAGGTGAGAAATGCACTCACCTGGGGAAAGAGGTTGAGGTTGGTAGAGGTCAGGGTACATCTGGTACTGTCCACTCTGCCTCTTGCTCTTGGGCAAGCAGTGCACGGTGCAGCACACACACAGTAGCACCAGCAACCTCCCGAGTGTGTCCACAAACATCTTGGCCGAGGAGACAAAGATGACTTGGACAATCTACTTCTTCCAGGCGGGTGTTGCAGCACCAACAGAGTGCCAGGATGAGCAGGCTGGGGAGCACCGCTTATATGGGCTGGCTCACATGGGCCGGCACTAGCACCGGGAGGGGAGGGGGGGGGGGGGGGGGGGGCTTCTCTTGGAGCATGACACGCCTTTTTAACAAAAGAAAAGCTGAGGGAAAGTTTTTAAAAAAAAAAGTTGTCTGTGCTGCAAGTTTGTAGGCCTGCAGCATTTTGTCAGAAGTCAAACTAAAGTAACGGCAAAAATGTAAGAATAAAATAGGAAATAAAGGAAAAGTTAAAATGTTGATACTAATAATACTAATGATACTTTGTCATCTGACACTAAGTTTGTCTTGATCCTTATAAATGTCCAACATTCACACATGTAATATTATACACATAAATATCATGTATTTATTATTATTATTATTATTGTGAGAATGTCCAACATTCACACATGTAACATACTACACCAAAAAAAATATCTATTTATTATTATTGTTATACATGTCCAACATTCACACATGTAGTATTCAACACCAAAAATAATCTATTTATTATTATTATTATTGTGAGAATGTCCAACATTTACACATGTAATATACTACACTAAAAAAACATATATTTATTATTATTGTTATAAATGTCCAACATTCACACATGTAATATACTACACCAAAAAATCATCTATTTATTATTATTGTTATAAATGTCCAACATTCACACATGTAATATTCAACACCAAAAATCATCTCTTTATTATTATTATTGTGAGAATGTCCAACATTCACACATGTAATATTCAACACCAAAAATAATCTATTTTATTATTATTATTGTTATTGTGAGAATGTCCAACATTCACACATGTAATATTCAACACCAAAAAATCATCTATTTATTATTATTATTGTGAGAATGTCCAACATTCACACATGTAATATTCTACACCAAAAAAAAACATCTATTTGTTTTTATTATTATTATTGTTATAAATGTCCAACATTCACGCATGTAATATTCAACACCAAAAATAATCTATTTATTATTATTATTGTTATTGTGAGAATGTCCAACATTCACACACATAATATTCAACACCAAAAATTACCTATTTATTATTATTATTGTTATTATGAGAATGTCCAACATTCACACATGTAATATTCAACACCAACAATTATGTATTCATTATTATTATTATTGTTATTGTGTGAATGTCCAACATTCACACATGTAATATTCAACACCAACAATTATCTAATTATTATTATTATTGTTATTGTGAGAATGTCCAACATTCACACATGTAATATTCTACACCTGAATATAATCTATTTATTATTATTATTATTATTGTGAGAATGTCCAACATTCACACATGTAATATTCAACACCAAAAATCATCTATTTATTAGTATTATTATTGTCATTGTTATGAATGTCCAACATTCACACATGTAATATTCAACATCAAAAAGTCATATCATTATTATTGTTGTGAGAATGTGCAACATTCACACATGTAATATTCTACACCAAAAAAATCATATTATTATTATTATTATTAATATTGTGAAATTGTCCAACATTCACACATGTAATATTCTACACTAAAAAAATAATATATTATTATTATTGTTATAAATGTCCAACATTCACACATGTAATATTCAACACAAAAAAATCATCTATTTATTATTATTATTGTGAGAATGTCCAACATTCACACCTGTAATATTTAACACCAAAAATAATCTATTTATTATTATTATTATTATTGTGAGAATGTCCAACATTCACACATATGATATTCTACACCAAAAAAATAATATATTTATTATTATTATTGTTATAAATGTCCAACATTCACACATGTAATATTCAACACAAAAAAATAATCTATTTATTATTATTATTGTGAGAATGTCCAACATTCACACATGTAATATTTAACACCAAAAATAATCTATTTATTATTATTATTATTGTGAGAATGTCCAACATTCACACATATGATATTCTACACCAAAAAAATCATTTATTTATTATTATTATTGTGAGAATGTCCAACATTCACACATGTAATATTTAACACCAAAAATAATCTATTTATTATTATTATTATTATTGTGAGAATGTCCAACATTCACACATGTAATATTTAACACCAAAAATAATCTATTTATTATTATTATTATTGTGAGAATGTCCAACATTCACACATATGATATTCTACACTAAAAAAATCATTTATTTATTATTATTATTGTGAGAATGTCCAACATTCACACATGTAATATTTAACACCAAAAATAATCTATTTATTATTATTATTATTATTATTGTGAGAATGTCCAACATTCACACATGTAATATTTAACACCAAAAATAATCTATTTATTATTATTATTATTATTGTGAGAATGTCCAACATTCACACATGAGATATTCTACACCAAAAAAATAATCTATTTATTATTATTATTGTGAGAATGTCCAACATTCACACATGTAATATTCAACACCAAAAAAATCATCTATGTATTATTATTGTGCCGCAAACGGCTTGACCAGGAATCGTGAGCTACCCAAAACATTTTTGTAAAAAAATATCCCGGATTACCTGGAATTCCCGGTTCTCCGGGACATTTTTCGTCAAACTTGCACAACTCCCACATTTCTCACCCGGTTTGAAGCGTCCCACCCTCCACACACTCCACTCACCCTGGACAATCAAACTACCAAATTCAAAACCTGATTTTCACCACTTCCTGGAAAGTGTTCAGAGTCCACATTTTTCAAGCGTTTTGGACCATTGCACCTTCAACACATTCCTCTTATTTGGGACAACAAACGCTCCTATTTTTTTTCCGTACAAATTCTTGGTTTTCCCGAAATTCCAGGAATTCCGAAATACCCATTTTCAATTCAAACTGTTGGTACGTCAACAGGTTTCAACATTTTTCATTTGGAAAAATTCCAACACCAACCCATTCATATCATCTAAGACAACCGTGCTAGAATCAATATTTTCTAAATTTCCCGGTTTTCCCCAAATTCCAGGAAATTCCCATTCAAATGAATGGATGTATTCATAGTTCTACAATGCGCCGTTTTAAAACCCGATTCTGACCTTTCAACCATTCCAATATATCGTATGCAAAACATGTTTTCCATTTTCCAAAACTTCCGGTTTTAGCGGAATTTTCTCCCCATTGACAATAAATGGGCATGATACAATCTACTGCATGTCCACCCTGGACCTTCAAACATCCACACACTCCACCCACTCTGGACCTTCAAACATTCACTTCCACCTACTGGAATTGCAAATTCTAGTTATATGTGGGAAAGTTTGGACATCCATACATTTTCTACCGCTTATCCCTTTCGGGGTTGCGGGGGGTGTGGAGCCTATCTCAGCTACAATCGGGCGGAAGGCGGTGTACACCCTGGACAAGTTGCCACCTCATCACAGGGCCAACACAGATAGACAACATTCACACACTAGGGACCATTTAGTGTTGCCAATCAACCTATCCCCAGGTGCATGTCTTTGGAGGTGGGAGGGGCCTATCCCCAGGTGCATGTCTTTGGAGGTGGGAGGGGCCTATCCCCAGGTGCATGTGGAGGAAGCCGGAGAACCCGGAGGGAACCCGCGCAGTCACGGGGAGAACATGCAAACTCCACACAGAAAGATCCCGAGCCCGGGATCGAACCCAGGACCTTCGTATTGTGAGGCAGACGCACTAACCCCTCCTCCACCGTGCTGCCCAAGTTTGGACATGGAATGTATTAATAATTATGCTAGTAATAGGGATATTTTATGCTACCGATTGCGATCGTCCATGATTAAGATCGGCTGATACTGATCACATGTATCACTTTTGTCTAGAGATGTCCGATAGTATCGGCCGGCCGATATTATCGGTCGATAAATGCTTTAAAATGTAATATCGGAAATTATCGGTATCGTTTTTTTTTATTATCAGTATCGGTGTTTTTAAAAAAAAATTAAATCAACATAAAAAACACAACATACACTTACAATTAGTGCACCAACCCAAAAAACCTCCCTCCCCCATTTACACTCATTCACACAAAAGGGTTGTTTCTTTCTGTTATTAATATTCTGGTTCCTACATTATATATCAATATATATCAATACAGTCTGCAAGGGATACAGTCCGTAAGCATTATATATCAATATATATCAATACAGTCTGCAAGGGATACAGTCCGTAAGCACACATGATTGTGCGTGCTGCTGCTCCACTAATAGTACTAAAACCTTTAACAGTTAATTTTACTCATTTTCATTCATTACTAGTTTCTATGTAACTGATTTTATATTGTTTTACTTTCTTTTTTATTCAAGAAAATGTTTTTAATTTATTTATCTTATTTTATTAATTTTAAAAAAAAGGACCTTATCTTCACCATACCTGGTTGTCCAAATTAGGCATAATAATGTGTTAATTCCACGACTGTATATATCAGTATCGGTATCGGTTGATATCGGTATCGGTAATTAAAGAGTTGGACAATATCGGAATATCGGCAAAAAGCCATTATCGGACATCACTACTTTTGTCACCAAGTACCACCTCAGAAAACACTTGGCTCTCCAAGTACCACCATAGATATCATTTTATATATTATATATATCATTTTTATGCATTTTAATATAGAAAGTTTTGTCTTCATTGTGATTTTTATTATTTTTAATATTTTACCTTTTGTTTTTGCACTATTTTTATGCATTTGAACTGTGTTTTATTCTGTGCTTATAGTAATTTGGATGAATATTATTACTTTGACCTTTCTGTTTTGATCTGTCAGCCCTTTGGGGCAGTAGTCTGATTTAGAAATGTGCTGCTGTATAAACACATTTACCTTGACTTTTGTTACTTAACGTCACTTCTCTGCTTAGGCTGCTGCCCCCGCGACCCGGCCTTAGCTAAGTGGAGGAAGATTTTTCAAGTTTGTCCATCTTGTTGTTAAATGTAACTATGTTTTTACCTGCATACTTCTCACAGCTACCCTTAACAGCTACTAAATAAAAGCTGCTACTGTGTTGCTGCAAGACGTACACCGTGAGGAAGTTATCTACACGACATAAACATTTGACTAAGTGACCAATGAATGGAGTCATTTGTTGCAGGAGGAGGACGAGTCAAACCCTCAGACTGGGGAGCAAACAGCGGCTTGTCCTGGGGCATGATGGGAAGTGAAAGACAAACATGACTTGTCCTCAGACTGCCGCTTGACTCACCCGCTCTGCAGCCGTCCTTCCATCATTTCCTCCAACGCTTCAAACAATGTGACTTCCAAACCACAGCGGCTGGTAAAAAGTCCGTCAGAGGAATTCATTTGGCACACACTTTTCTGCAGACTGCTCAGTCATGGACACTAATACCTTCAAGAGAAGGACAAATAACACAATTATAGTATTTCAACTAATGAAACATGATGAATGTATATTTAACAGTCTGGAAATAATATGCGTCAATAGAGTCTTTTCTATTTCTCTTCGTTTTGACAGAAAAACAAACATGTTTTACATGCACTTCCACATCTTTTCAACTTTCATTTCATAACATATTATTAGGGATGTCCGATAATGGCTTTTTGCCGATATCCGATATGCCGATATTGTCCAACTCTTTAATTACCGATACCGATATCAACCGATATATACAGTCGTGGAATGAACACATTATTATGCCTAATTTGGACAACCAGGTGTGGTGAAGATAAGGTACTTTTTAAAAAAATGAATCAAATAAAATAAGATAAATAAATTAAAAACATTTTCTTGAATAAAAAAGAAAGTAAAGCAATATAAAAACAGTTACATAGAAACTAGTAATTAATGAAAATTTGTAAAATTAACTGTTAAAGGTTAGTACTATTAGTGGAGCAGCAGCACGCACAATCATGTGTGCTTACGGACTGTATCCCTTGCAGACTGTATTGATATATATTGATATATAATGTAGGAAGCAGAATATTAATAACAGAAAGAAACAACCCTTTTGTGTGAATGAGTGTAAATGGGGGAGGGAGGTTTTTTGGGTTGGTGCACTAATTGTAAGTGTATCTTGTGTTTTTTATGTTGATTTAATTTTAAAAAAAACAAAAAAAAACGATACCGATAATAAAAAAAACGATACCGATAATTTCCGATATTACATTTTAACGCATTTATCGGCCGATAATATCGGCAGACCGATATTATCGGCAGACCGATATTATCGGCAGACCGATATTATCGGACATCTCTACATATTATATTATCATACTGTACATTCCGGGAAAAAAAGTAAAAATACAAATAAATACTCAAATATCTGCTTGACTTAGGATTTACTGTAAATTCCCTACTTTTTTCCTACTCTTTGCACCCTGCGGTTTATAAAACGGCGCAGCTAATTTAAGGATTTTTCTTCGCTGACGGCCGTTGTACAAATAGTTTAAAGTAAATAAATAAATACACTGAAAAGGTGTGTTTTGGACGAGTTTGCTCACTGCAGGTGTTTTCGACCGGAAGTAGAAGTGCCGTTCCGTCTTCCAGTTGTCCATAGCGTTTCTACTTGTACGTTTGTGAGTTTTACAATAGAACTACAACAATTCTTACTGACTAAAGCGTCCCATATGTGATGTCTGTAGGAGTGTTTTCACGCATATTTGTACCTGCTGTCGTAACGTAATGAAGCTAGCGTCGTTAGCCTTAGCTAATATGCTAACACGTTTACGAGTGTCTGTGTTAGTGTTATTAACTCACAGCGAAGTTCGTTTTGTATCGTTTCAATTAAACAATTTCCTCAGTGAATTCACCGAAAGGTCAACGTGGAATTATCGAGTCTGTCCAGCTGATTGGAGAGCTAGCTTGCGCAGCTAGTGGGTCCATGACCATGACTTCTGTTTTGTTTGAACAGCCGTTTTACTGCCGCGTTGCAGACACCGTTTGGAGACAATTAAGGTATGTAAATAAACATTTACAAAATGTTACTATGTAAATAACTCAATTCACAACACACATATCTGCGACTTATAGTCTGGTGCGGCTTATATATACATTTATTTATTTTTTTCCCCTAAAATTGAGTGGGTGCAGCTAATATACCGGTTCTGTAGTTTGGAAAATATGGTATATTTATGTAGTTATTCATCCAATTGTACACTGTAAAAAAATATGATTATTTAGTATATAGGGGCCAGAATATAACCGTAAAAAAAATGTTGGTATTAATTTACCGTTTATTGTAATTCACTGTAAAAACAACAACTGTAGATTTTACGGTAAAAAAAAAAATGGCAGTTCAGTTGTCAGAATTTCATCGTAAAAGACAGTGGTTACATTTTTCTTTTTATGCTGTAAAAAAACAGTGGATTTTATAGTAAAATTCAGATTTTTTTTCCACAATATGTAAAAAAAAAAGATATAATATCAAATACATAGGCAATTGTTCAACAATATCATAAGGACTTTATATGAATAAATGATTGACTGTTACAAACGGCCCTCTAAAGGCCACCATAGCTGCATCGTCAATGAATACTGCTTTAAATCACATTAAATGATCACATGAATCATGTAGAAACACAGATTAATTGTGCAATTTATGTGGAGCGCACATGCTCATTTACCTTACCTGAAAGGTGTGTTACAGGTCAGTGATGAGCTGGATAATACGTCGGTGCAAAGATGAGTGAGGAGACTCCAACTGTTAGATAAATAAATAAACACAAAATAAGGTCAGAGAGTCCGGATGTGCTTCTCAGTTCTTTTCTGTTACGCCCCCTGGAGGAAGAAGAAAACATTACACTATCCGTTAAATAGTAACATGTGTCTATAGAATTGTTACAAGTACACCTCTGCATAACATCTTACTAACATTAAATGAAACAAAAAAGAAAAAATATATAGATTAATTAACAACAAATGACGTTATTAACATTGTTTTTTCGTCTGTAACAGAAAATATTCAAAGTGCATCCATTTGCCTGAAATTGAAAAAAATAATACATTCTTATTTAAACTTTGAACATTTTTTGACTGACTTGAACTATTTGATACTGATCAAATAAAATGAAATAAACTCAATAAATAATAAATTGATCAGCAACATTAACTCAGCAGCACGATATATAAAACACTTCAACCTGCAGAAACAAAAAATGTAACTATTTGTGCTGAATTTGTGAAAATAAAAAATACTGAATGATACTGATAAAGCATCTTCTCCCGGGGTCACACGCCCTCCTCCGATTATTGAGAAGGACTGTCTTAAAATGGTGATTAATGTGCGTTTATCCACCATTAATGTGATCATGTTTTGTGTTAAAGTGTTCACTTTATCAGCCCTCATCATTTCACTTGATTTGAACATTTGAAACTACAAAATAAAAGCATGTGAGATTCCTGATAGATGAATATTGGTATCAGTTGTATTGGGACACCTTCAAGAGTTGATAAATACATATTTTTTTGTATAATGTGGGAGTGAAAATGTAGAAAAAGATAAATATAGTTTTGTGCACACGTTGTGAGACGTTGACTTCTGAACAAAAACGCGCATTTAGGTGCAAAACTTGGATTCCTTGTCTGGGAAGTCTCAGCGTGAGATTTATGATGCCAGTGTGCCTGGTTAGTATCGTTGTTGTTGTCTGCATCGTGTCTCACATTCCTGCTGCAACAGGGATTGTCTGCTGAAAGAGTTTGGACTTTAATGGACTACAATATGATGAAGAGGACCAAAATATCGCTGCTCTTCTACGCTCCTCCTCAGCTTTTTGTTGTATTACATCACACAGAAATGCAAGGATGCATTTGATTAATTACATTAGAGGAAACTTTGATTTGTAGTCTGTTGCTTCCATTCATCATTGAATGAGTTTAAATGATACAAATTAATCAAATCCAGACTGCAGGGAGTGCCTGGAACTTTAAATACATAAACATATTTTCTGTACAGTCGCTGCAAAAGAGCAGTGGTGTGACATCATCAGGTAAGAAAGTCTAATTAGGAGATAAAAAGTCAAAACTATGATGTAAAAAGTCAAAATGATGAGATAAAAGTTGGAATTATGAGGGAAAAAAGTCGAAATTATGAGATGAAGTCGAAATTATGAAATAAGAGTCTAAATTATTAGATAAAACGTCATAATTATAAGATAGAAGGTTGAAATTACAATAAGAAAGTCGAAACGATTGATAGTCAAATTGATGAAAAGTTTAAATTATGAGATAAAAAGTTTCAATTATGAGATACAGTCAAAATTATGAGATAAAATGTCCTCAGAGAGGCACGATTACAACAAGGATGAACTAACGACGAGCATCAAGTTGCAACAACTGGATGGATGTGAATTTGTTTTGCTGTTAGTAATCACAAAGACCTGGCGGGGTGGCATTGTACCAAAAAACCAAATCAGCGTTGTCATCTGAAAAAGGTAAACAAGCCAGTTTGTTTCAACAACTAAAGAAGAGTGAAAGGTGCACTAAGTAAAGTTCTTTATGTGAGTGTTTACTACATTATCTATTAGTTCCTGTTTGCTATGTTAGTACAAAGACTTTTCCAATGTGCACATCATTCGTACTGTACTTACTGTCACCAAGTGTTACACGCATCAATGACTGGCGGTTCTGTAAGACATTTCAAAATGTTTCTGTATGACATTCTGACTACAGCATTGGATTTGTAACCACATATCGGCCAATTTTCCCTTGACAAATTCCAAAAATTCCCAGAATTCCAGATTTTCTGGGACATGTGTCCCATTCAAAATGAATTGGCCATTTTTCAAACTTCCACCATTTCCACATTTTTCAACCTATTCAAACCATTCCACCTTCAACATATTCCACTCATCATGGACATTCAAACTATCCTTTTTCCAAGTTCCAAAAATTTCCAGGAATTCACAGAATTCCCCCTTTTTTCTGGTGACTACTCCTTCCACATTTTTCAACCCATTTCAACCGTTCCACTGTAAAAACATTCCTCTCATTCAGGACAAAAAAAAAATTGTTTTTTAAACTGGAAAAATTCCCGGTTTTCCCGAAATTCCATAATAGCATATGTCAATTCAACATGTTACTACTTCAACATTTCTCGACTGATTTGAAAAATTCCAACACCAACCATTTCAACTCATTCAGAACATTCACTTTTTTTTTCTTTTTTTTTAGCATATTCATAAACATTTCTTCTTTTCCCGAAATTCCCAAATTTCCATGAAATCCCCATTGAAAATAATGGGACATTTTTCAAAGTTCCACAACTCCCACATTTTTCATCCAATGCTAACCGTTCCAATTTCAAAATATTCAGCCTGTTCAGGAATTATGTTCTCCCTCTCAACAATTATAAAACAAATTCCCGGATTTCCTCGAATTCCCAATTTTTAGGGACATTTTCCCCATTCAAAATGAATTATCCATTTTTCAAGCGTCCACAATTCCCACATTTTTAACCGATTCAAACCTTTGTACCTTCAACACATCCAGGAAATTCAAACAACCATTTTTCCACGTTCAACAAATTTCCAGGAATTCCCGTTTTTTTTCTAACCCAATTTCCAGCCTTTTTAGTGCGATGACTCCTTTCACATTTCAACCGTTCCACTGTCAAAACATTCCGCTAGCATCCCGCTTTTCCCAATACCCCCAAATTGCCAGGAAGTTCCCATTGAAATGAATGGGACATTTTTCAAAGTTGCACAATTCCCACATTTTTCAACCTATTCAAACCATTCCGACATCAACACATTCCACTCATCCTGGACATTCAAACTATCATTTTTCCAAGTTCCAAAAATTTCCAGGAATTCACAGAATTCCCCCTTTTTTCAAACCCCCTTTTCACCCTTTTTTCTGGTGACTACTCCTTCCACTTTTTTCAACCCATTTCAACTGTTCCACTGTAAAAACATTCCTCTCATTCAGGACAAAAAAAAAATTGTTTTTTAAACTGGAAAAATTCCCGGTTTTCCCGAAATTCCATAATACCATATCTCAATTCAACATGTTACTACTTCAACATTTCTCGACTGATTTGAAAAATTCCAACACCAACCATTTCAACTCATTCAGAACATTCACTTTTTTTTTCTTTTTTTTTAGCATATTCATAAACATTTCTTCTTTTCCCGAAATTCCCAAATTTCCATGAAATCCCCATTGAAAATAATGGGACATTTTTCAAAGTTCCACAACTCCCACATTTTTCATCCAATGCTAACCGTTCCAATTTCAAAATATTCAGCCTGTTCAGGAATTATGTTCTCCCTCTCAACAATTATAAAACAAATTCCCGGATTTCCTCGAATTCCCAATTTTTAGGGACATTTTCCCCATTCAAAATGAATTATCCATTTTTCAAGCGTCCACAATTCCCACATTTTTAACCGATTCAAACCTTTGTACCTTCAACACATCCAGGAAATTCAAACAACCATTTTTCCACGTTCAACAAATTTCCAGGAATTCCCGTTTTTTTTCTAACCCAATTTCCAGCCTTTTTAGTGCGATGACTCCTTTCACATTTCAACCGTTCCACTGTCAAAACATTCCGCTAGCATCCCGCTTTTCCCAATACCCCCAAATTGCCAGGAAGTTCCCATTGAAATGAATGGGACATTTTTCAAAGTTGCACAATTCCCACATTTTTCAACCTATTCAAACCATTCCAACATCAACACATTCCACTCATCCTGGACATTCAAACTAACACTTTCCCAACTTCCAAACTAAATTCCGGTTTTCCTGGAAATCCAAACTTTTCAACATTCAAACCATTCCAACATTCCAACTATTCTAACATTCATGCTACATTCTGTCAGTTCAGCATTGGAGCATTCCTTCAGGAATTGCTTCATCTAGTTCTCACGTGATGTCTTTTTGCTCATCTTTCTTACATTTTTCTTTAATTTGATGTTGACTACATGCTTTTTCAGGCATGCGTCGGACACCCCTGAAGATGGGGGTCCTTTTTCCATCCCTCCATCCATCAGTTCTGGCGTCCTTGGCCTGGAACACGTTGAAGACCTGAGTTGTAAAGGGACTGTTTAGTAAATTACACTTCTTGTAAGTCGGATCTGACCAATGTAAAACATGTGTTCCACTACACGCCGGAGGAGGGGCTTTTAGAAAAAAAAAGTCTTCTATTGTACTCCCAGTTTAATGTTTAACTGCAGCCAGGACACAAACACAAAGTTATCTTTGACACTTTTCACTGTGATATCACAGTGCAGCTTTTCACTGTGATATCAGTACAGTGCAGCGATACTGAGTGCTCATAACCCACTTCTGTTTCAACTAGTCCTTCAGTCTGACTTGGTGACTCACTTGTAATTGGTTCTGACTGCAAATTAGGTTGCCGTGGCGCCAAAGATGTTATGATCTGTTAGAGCAGACCCTCAGGAGACAATGTTCGGGAAAAAAAGTTAGGCTAAAGTAGACAAATCAAGACCAGGGAGGAAGAACAAGGAACATATCTCACATAAAGTTGCACTCTTAATGGTCAAGTCATTGCTGGACTTAAGAGTAGAGGATCAGATATTGGTATCAGTCTGATACCAGCACAAAAAACAGTATCGGATAATGTGTTTGCATGTAAATTGTGTGATGTCATGTGCGATACAAGCAGAGTGTTTACTTGTGTGTGATATCATGTGCGATACAAGCAGATTGTTTACTTGATGTCTTATATTGTGCGATACAAGCAAAGTGTTTACTTGTGTGTGATATCATGTGCGATGCAAGCAGAGTGTTTACTTGTGCAAAGCTGGACAGACATCCATCCATCCATCCATTTTCTACCGCTTGTTCCCTTCGGGGTCGCGGGGGGCGCTGGAGCCTATCTCAGCTACAATCGGGCGGAAGGCGGAGTACACCCTGGACAAGTCGCCACCTCATCACAGGGCCAACACTGATAGACAGACAACATTCACAGTTAGCATCTAAATGTACTTTAATTAGCACACCATTTATTTTAGTCAACTCATTTACAAAAGGTAAACATGCTAGGCTATAGGCTACTAGGAGCTAGCAGCTACACAACAGCTCAGCACACAATAGCACACAAGCTAGACATAGGTCCTAACAATGAAATAATAAAAGGTGACATTTGTCAACTTAAACAAGAATCAAATCATTATAGTTACATATTACTTACACATACAAAGTCTCCAAGGCAGAATTAGAAAGTAACCAGTAGCAAACGTGTCCGCATCATTCAACTTACTTCATCATGAGCCCAACTTATTCATTTTTTGTAATCACTAGATGTCACCTAAAAAAAGAAAACAACAATTCCCACTCCACCTCAACTTAAAGACAGCATAATTCCATTCCAGATGTTAATAATACATATGTTAATGTTTTTCATAACTACCATTGTTCTCTGTTTGACTCATTTCACTTCATCCAACCTCTTCCAACATTGCACACTATTCAATAATAGGATTCCTGCTGATATCGTATCAGACTGACATCATATACATCGGTATGATATCAGAAGTGCTGTTGAGAGAATGACCTTGACAGATGAGAAGGTGTGTACGTGTACGAGTCCCAACCAAGTGTCCTACTAAGCTGACAGCAGCCAACATTTGGATTAGAGTGCAAGTGTGAATGTTCGTCTCATGGCTCAACTCCAGAACATTTACTGGACGCTGCGATGGCACGTCGCTGATGTGATGACTCATGACTTCATTCACTGAGCAGCTCAGGAAACTAATCCTGTCCAACATTCTACACTTTATAGACTTGCATTGATGTTTGCTTGCAGAGCAGATACAAACACAACAAAGTCAAACACCTGAAAACAGGAAGGAAACACAAAGGACATAAAAGACCGTAAAAGAGCATCAACAATCTACATCTACATCTATATCAACATAAGCATCTCCATCTACATCAACATCTACATCTATATCAACAATCTACATCTACATCAACATAAGCATTTCCATCAACAATCTACATCTACAGTCTACATCTACATCAACAATCTACATCTACATCAACAATCTACATCTCCATCAACAATCTACATCTCCATCAACAATCTACATCTCCATCAACAATCTACATCTCCATCAACAATCTACATCTCCATCAACAATTTACATCTCCATCAACAATCTACATCTCCATCAACAATCTACATCTACATCAACAATCTACATCTCCATCAACAATTTACATCTCCATCAACAATCTACATCTACATCAACAATCTATATCTACATCAACATCAGCATCTCCATCTACATCAACAATCTACATCTACATCAACAATCTACATCTCCATCAACAATCTACATCTCCATCAACAATCTACATCTACATCAACAATTTACATCTCCATCAACAATCTACATCTCCATCAACAATCTACATCTTCATCAACAATTTACATCTCCATCAACAATCTACATCTTCATCAACAATCTACATCAACAATCTACATCTCCATCAACAATCTACATTTCCTTTTACATCAACATCAGCATCTCCATCTACATCAACAATCTACATCTCCATCAACAATCTACATCAACAATCTACATCTCCATCAACAATCTACATCTCCATCAACAATTTACATTTCCTTCTACATCAACATCAACAATCTAAATCTCCATCAACAATCTAAATCTCCATCAACAATCTACATCTACATCAACAATCTACATCTCCATCAACAATCTACATCTCCGTCTACATCTACATCAACAATCTACATCTACATCAACAATCTACATCTCCATCAACAATCTACATCTACATCAACAATCTACATCTACATCAAATATCTACATCTCCATCAACAATCTACATCTCCATCAACAATCTACATCTACATCAACAATCTACATCTCCATCAACAATCTACATCTCCATCAACAATCTACATCTCCATCAACAATCTACATCTACATTAACAATCTACATCTCCATCAACAATCTACATCTACATCAACAATCTACATCTACATCAACAATCTACATCTCCATCTACATCAACAATCTACATCTCCATCAACAATCTAAATCTACATCAACAATCTCCATCTCCATCAACAATCTAAATCTACATCAACAATCTACATCTACATCAACAATCTCCATCTCCATCAACAATCTAAATCTACATCAACAATCTACATCTACATCAACAATCTACATCTCCATCAACAATCTAAATCTACATCAACAATCTACATCTCCATCAACAATCTACATCTACATCAACAATCTACATCTACATCAACAATCTACATCTACATCAACAATCTACATCTCCATCAACAATCTACATCAACAATCTACATCTACATCAACAATCTACATCTCCATCAACAATCTACATCTACATCAACAATCTACATCTACATCAACAATCTACATCAACAATCTACATCTACATCAACAATCTACATCTACATTAACAATCTACATCTACATCAACAATCTACATCTACATCAACAATCTACATCTACATTAACAATCTACATCTACATCAACAATCTACATCTACATTAACAATCTACATCTACATTAACAATCTACATCTACATTAACAATCTACATCTACATTAACAATCTACATCTCCATCAACAATCTACATCTACATCAACAATCTACATCTACATCTACATTAACAATCTACATCTACATTAACAATCTACATCTACATCAACAATCTACATCTCCATCAACAATCTACATCTACATCAACAATCTACATCTACATCTACATTAACAATCTACATCTACATTAACAATCTACATCTACATTAACAATCTACATCTCCATCAACAATCTACATCTCCATCAACAATCTACATCTACATTAACAATCTACATCTACATCTACATTAACAATCTACATCTACATCAACAATCTACATCTACATCTACATTAACAATCTACATCTACATTAACAATCTACATCTACATCAACAATCTACATCTCCATCAACAATCTACATCTACATCAACAATCTACATCTACATCTACATTAACAATCTACATCTACATTAACAATCTACATCTACATTAACAATCTACATCTCCATCAACAATCTACATCTCCATCAACAATCTACATCTACATTAACAATCTACATCTACATCTACATTAACAATCTACATCTACATCAACAATCTACATCTACATCTACATTAACAATCTACATCTACATCAACAATCTACATCTACATCAACAATCTACATCTACATTAACAATCTACATCTACATTAACAATCTACATCTACATTAACAATCTACATCTACATCAACAATCTACATCTCCATCAACAATCTACATCTACATCTACATCAACAATCTACATCTACATCAACAATCTACATCTACATCAACAATCTACATCTACATTAACAATATGATTTGCCTGAGTGGTTGGACAGGACAGATTGTAAAGAAAAAAAAAAGATTTTTGCTTTTTTGAACGGATAAAAAATGGATATGAATAACAATGAGGATTATTGAAAAGATCACACCTCTATTATGTAGATGCAGACAATATCCGCAGGTGTGTGTGACCACACATTAAAGATGCACACACACACACACACACACACACACACACACAGACACACACACACACACACACACACACACACACACACACATGATTGGACCTAAAGATCACCAGCTGTACTTCCTGTCGTCACCATGACTCACTCGCTCCTGTCTAGACACGGTCAGCTTGGCAACTCACCTGGGAAGCAGGGGGAGGTGGGCGGGGCCAGGTGAAGTCGGCCTCATTTCAGGAAATATATGGCGTGATGAAAGTCACCTTTAGTCAGTTAAAAACACACACCTTCCCCCAACGAGCTGACGTGTGTAAGCGTGAGATCTCTTGCAGACATCTTGTGTTCACACCAGGACGCCACAGCACCCGTGCCAGCCTGAACCATGGGCAGGGGGGTGGGGTGGATGAAGCCGGGTCACAGTTCACACCCACGCCATGATTTAGTGCTGGCCGGCCGCAGGTGTACACTTGACTTTTGGCAGGGAGGTGACGATGGACCTGACCAAAGACTTTTATAGTAAGTGCTGATGTTGCATTCTGCACGCCAACATGTCATACAAGTCCAGTCCTTCCACCCAGGACTGTCTTAGTCCGCTGGCAGAGCAACATATATCACCTTATTCATATCAAGAAGGAATGCCTTCCATAAAACAGTACATTTTTAAAATTCTATGTCGGATGAAGCGGAAGTACGTAATATTCATAGTTTGTGTGTGTGCAAATGAAAATAAATCAAAAGAGTAAAAGTATGTAGTTGAAATATTGTGTTGATGTTGTTCAACGTAAACATTTAGGATAAAAACAGGCGTTGATTGTGGGAATGCTAGCAGGAGTGATACATTACTGTCACTGACCACGCCCACACCTGCAAACTAATAAACACTTGACATGACAAAAGTAGACCTGCACTTGTCACTTTCAAAAAACAAACACAATTGTGGCTAGTTGAGCAACAATCGTGTTCCCATGTTTAGTTTTTACTCATTTTTACTAATTGTTTTTTATCTAGTCTGCACTTTGTCTGTCTTATTATTATTATCATTATTATTATTATTGGCTTTTATCTAGCCTGCACTTTGTCTGTGTTATTATTATTATTATTATTGGCTTTTATCTAGTCTGCACTTTGTCTGTGTTATTATCATTATTATTATTATTATTATTGGCTTTTATCTAGCCTGCACTTTGTCTGTGTTATTATTATTATTATTGGCTTTTATCTAGCCTGCACTTTGTCTGTGTTATTATCATTATTATTATTGGATTTTATATAGTCTGCACTTTGTCTGTGTTATTATTATTATTATTATTGGCTTTTATCTAGTCTGCACTTTGTCTGTGTTATTATTATTATTATTATTATTGGCTTGTATCTAGCCTGCACTTTGTCTGTGTTATCATTATTATTATTGGATTTTATCTAGTCTGCACTTTGTCTGTGTTATTATTATTATTATTATTGGCTTTTATCTAGTCTGCACTTTGTCTGTGTTATTATTATTATTATTATTGGCTTTTATCTAGTCTGCACTTTGTCTGTGTTATTATTATTATTATTATTGGCTTTTATCTAGTCTGCACTTTGTCTGTGTTGTTATTATTATTATTATTATTGGCTTTTATCTAGTCTGCACTTTGTGTTATTATTATTATTATTATTATTGGCTTTTATCTAGTCTGCACTTTGTCTGTGTTATTATTATTATTATTATTATTTTTATTATTATTGGCTTTTATCTAGTCTGCACTTTGTCTGTGTTATTATTATTATTATTATTGGCTTTTATCTAGCCTGCACTTTGTCTGTGTTATTATTATTATTATTATTGGCTTTTATCTAGTCTGCACTTTGTCTGTGTTATTATTACTATTATTATTATTGGTTTTTATCTAGTCTGCACTTTGTCTGTGTTATTATTATTATTATTATTATTGGCTTTTATCTAGTCTGCACTTTGTCTGTGTTATTATTATTATTATTGGCTTTTATCTAGTCTGCACTTTGTCTGTGTTATTATTATTATTATTATTATTATTATTGGCTTTTATCTAGTCTGCACTTTGTCTGTGTTATTATTATTATTATTATTATTATTGGCTTTTATCTAGTCTGCACTTTGTCTGTGTTATTATTATTATTATTATTGGCTTTTATCTAGTCTGCACTTTGTCTGTGTTATTATTATTATTATTATTATTGGCTTTTATCTAGTCTGCACTTTGTCTGTGTTATTATTATTATTATTATTATTGGCTTTTATATAGTCTGCACTTTGTCTGTGTTATTATTATTATTATTGGCTTTTATCTAGTCTGCACTTTGTCTGTGTTATTATTATTATTATTATTGGCTTTTATCTAGTCTGCACTTTGTCTGTGTTATTATTATTATTATTATTATTGGCTTTTATCTAGCCTGCACTTTGTCTGTGTTATTATTATTATTATTATTTTTATTATTATTGGCTTTTATCTAGTCTGCACTTTGTGTTATTATTATTATTATTGGCTTTTATCTAGCCTGCACTTTGTCTGTGTTATTATTATTATTATTATTGGCTTTTATCTAGTCTGCACTTTGTCTGTGTTATTATTATTATTATTATTGGCTTTTATCTAGCCTGCACTTTGTCTGTGTTATTATTATTATTATTGGCTTTTATCTAGCCTGCACTTTGTCTGTGTTATTATTATTATTTTTATTATTATTGGCTTTTATCTAGTCTGCACTTTGTCTGTGTTATTATTATTATTATTGGCTTTTATCTAGCCTGCACTTTGTCTGTGTTATTTTTATTATTATTATTGGCTTTTATCTAGTCTGCACGTTGTCTGAGTTATTATTATTATTATTATTATTATTATTATTGGCTTTTATCTAGCCTGCACTTTGTCTGTGTTATTATTATTATCATTATTATTATTATTATTATTGGCTTTTATCTAGCCTGCACTTTGTCTGTGTTATTATTTATTATTATTATTATTATTGGCTTTTATCTAGTCTGCACTTTGTCTGTGTTATTATTACTATTATTATTATTGGCTTTTATCTAGTCTGCACTTTGTCTGTATTATTATTATTATTATTGGCTTTTATCTAGCCTGCACTTTGTCTGTGTTATTATTATTATTATTATTATTGGCTTTTATCTAGTCTGCACTTTGTCTGTGTTATTATTATTATTATTATTGGCTTTTATCTAGCCTGCACTTTGTCTGTGTTATTATTATTATTATTATTGGCTTTTATCTAGTCTGCACGTTGTCTGTGTTATTATTATTATTATTGGCTTTTATCTAGCCTGCACTTTGTCTGTGTTATTATTTATTATTATTATTATTATTGGCTTTTATCTAGTCTGCACTTTGTCTGTGTTATTATTACTATTATTATTATTGGCTTTTATCTAGTCTGCACTTTGTCTGTATTATTATTATTATTATTGGCTTTTATCTAGCCTGCACTTTGTCTGTGTTATTATTATTATTATTTTTATTATTATTGGCTTTTATCTAGTCTGCACTTTGTCTGTGTTATTATTATTATTATTATTGGCTTTTATCTAGCCTGCACTTTGTCTGTGTTATTATTATTATTTGCTTTTATCTAGTCTGCACGTTGTCTGTGTTATTATTATTATTATTGACTTTTATCTAGCCTGCACTTTGTCTGTGTTATTATTATTATTATTATTATTATTATCATTATTATTATTATTATTATTATTGGCTTTTATCTAGCCTGCACTTTGTCTGTGTTATTATTTATTATTATTATTATTGGCTTTTATCTAGTCTGCACTTTGTCTGTGTTATTATTACTATTATTATTATTGGTTTTTATCTAGTTTGCACTTTGTCTGTATTATTACTATTATCATTATTATCGACTCCTCTTTGCCTCATTCTTTTTATTTTCCTATTTTTAATGATGTTAGATCTGTGTTGTTGTTGTTGTTGTTGTTGTTGGGGACAAGTGTTGTAAATGAGTTTTGGCTACAAACATTATGATGCATACATTGGATAATTGTTTTTCAACCTTTTTTAAACCCGGGCACATTTTTTTCATTGAAAAA
>NC_084732.1:91630798-91635798 GCF_033978785.1 Entelurus aequoreus
TATGTTGTATTACATTCTTCCCTTAAATGATCATGTTTACACAGATTGTTTTATATGTATCTTTTATGTATGTCGCTTTGGATGAAAGCTTACTTCAACATAAACATATATAAACACCTGAAAGTCTTTATATCAGCTAAAACCACCAATCTGTTTCACTGGATTCAGAATAAAAGCAAATTGTGTCTTACCCAACAATGTTAGTATTTGAATATTGTTACTTGAAGACTTATTCCTGGTTACAATTATACTGTTAAGAAAGTATTGTCTTATACTTTGCCTAAAATGAGAATGCATCATAATCAGTGGCGGCTGGTGAATTTTGTTTTAGGTGTCACAATCATTTATTTCAACTTTATGTTATTAAAGTAAGACATTTTTAAATTTAATTAATTTCATTGACCAGCAATTCTATTATGGTCATACTCTTGTTTGCTAGCGGCTAGGATTTCAGTACTATTGAAGATCTTTGCTCCTTCTCAACTCTGTGCTAATATTCTTTTCACAAAATGAATGTTAAATCTTACTTGTGAAAAGTAATCCCCCGATTCCTATTTTCAACAGTCCGCTCATTTGAGCAGGAAAACGCTGAACACCATCTTTGTTTTCTACCCGTCAACTGTCAGTTTAGCATCTTTGTTTTCTACCTGTCAACTGTCAGTTTAGCATCTTTGTTTTCTACCTGTCAACTGCCAGTTTAGCATCTTTGTTTTCTACCTGTCAACTGTCAGTTTAGCATCTTTGTTTTCTACCCGTCAACTGTCAGTTTAGCATCTTTGTTTTCTACCCGTCAACTGTCAGTTTAGCATCTTTGTTTTCTACCTGTCAACTGTCAGTTTAGCATCTTTGTTTTCTACCCGTCAACTGTCAGTTTAGCATCTTTGTTTTCTACATGTCAACTGTCAGTTTAGCATCTTTGTTTTCTATCCGTCAACTGTCAGTTTAGGCTGCCCGCCGGCTCCTCATCACCACTTCAAGATGGCGGCCCAATTTCTCACGCCACAGCAGCCAAAGCTGCGTCTACTTATAACATGTCTATGGTTACTACTATCTACTTGACTAGTTATTATTCTTGGTATCATATGTGTAGATATTGTATTTGTTGGTGCAGTTCTGTTGTAGTTGGAAAACAAAACAAAGAAATGCCGATACCGATAGGTCAAAATGTCAAATATTGCTGCAAATAATCAATTGATCTCAACTACTTATGCAAGCAATATTTTAATGGGCCTGCTTATTATGAGAACCAAAGCAGACGTCATTCAAACACTAATAAATAGTCGGGGTTTTCAGTTAAATCACAATTCTTATTTGGTAACAATTCTTAATTGGTTTAAAAATATATATATTATTGTTTTCAATCTGTCCTGTCCAGCCACTCAGACAAATCATAAAGTTAATGTAGATGATCTATATCTGCTCTACACTTTTACTTTAGAAAAGAGAAGTGTTATTTATATTTGACTTTATTAAATGTTTGGTAGAAATTCTACCAAACATTTAATAAATACTTAGCAGAAACCTGGTTTGTTGAATAAAATTCTAGCGTAGAATTGTATTCAACAAACCAGGTTTCTGTTAAGTAATATGTAAATATATCACAAATATTTTATGGAGGAATGTAGTTAATCATAGAACTAGCCGCCAATGTTGTTAAAAAAGTATTAATTTTGAATCTTTACCTCCAAGAATGGCGCCAAAAGACTTTACCTGTTAGCTCCTGTTAGCATGTAGCATTGTCTTCTTCTACCAAACAGGCTGCAGTGACCACACTTGCCCCCTGCTGGACAACAGTGAGTGCGCCCCCTGCTGGACAACAGTGAGACGTGAGAAGACGTGCATACGGCAGAAGTGCTTTGTGGGAGAAAGGGGCGGAGTTTAGCGCCTGGCAAGGCGGGGAGGGAGAGAGTGAGTCACGTGACTTCCCGGCAGGACGAGGAGGGAGGAGCAGGTGAGACTTTTACCTTGAATAGACTATGACGTCATCGTGCTGCCAGGAAGTGCGGGAATGTTCCTCCAGCACGTGGGAAGAGTGGACGCTCACACGTGTGCGTGTTCGTGTTCCACCAAGTTGGCGGGAACATCTTCATGTTTGCTTTAAGCAATAAGTCCTCCATACCGGAAGTGAGGGGCGTGTCACTCATCAACCTCATCCATTTTATACTGCTTGTCCCGCTACATTACCAACACGTATTTTGATACCAGTACTAAAGTGTATATTGATACCAGTACTAAAGAGTATTTTGATACCAGTACCAGTGTTAAAGAGTATTTTGATACCAGTAATAGTATATTGATACCAGTACCAGTACCAAAGAGTATTTTGATACCAGTACTTAAGTGTATATATTGATACTAGTACCAGTACTAAAGTGTAATTTGATACCAGTACTAAATAGTATTTTGATACTAGTACTAAAGTGTATTTTGATACCAGTACCAGTAAGAGTATTTTTATACCAGTACCAGTACTAAAGTGTATTTTGATACCAGTACCAAAGAGTATTTGGATACCAGTACCAGTAATCAACAGTATTTTGATACCAGTACCAGTACTAAAGAGTATTTTGATACCAGTTCCAGTACTAAAGAGTATTTTGATACCAGTAACAGTATATTGATACCAGTACCAGTACTAAAGAGTATTTTGATACCAGTACCAGTAAGAGTATTTTTATACCAGTACCAGTACTAAAGTGTATTTTGATACCAGTACCAAAGAGTATTTGGATACCAGTACCAGTAATCAACAGTATTTTGATACCAGTACCAGTACTAAAGAGTATTTTGATACCAGTTCCAGTACTAAAGAGTATTTTGATACCAGTAACAGTATATTGATACCAGTACCAGTACTAAAGAGTATTTTGATACAAGTGCCAGTAAGAGTATTTTTATACGAGTACCAGTACTAAAGAGTATATTGATACCAGTACCAGTAAGAGTAAGGGTATTTTTATGCCAGTACTAAAGAGTATTTTGATACCAGTACCAGTACTAAAGTGTATTTTGATACCAGTGCCAGTAAGAGTATTTTGATACCAGTACCAGTAAGAAATATTTTGATACCAGTACCAGTACTAAAGAGTATTTTGATACCAGTACCAGTACTAAAGTGTATTTTGATACCAGTACCAGTAAGAAATATTTTGATACCAGTACTAAAGAGTATTTTGATACCAGTACCAGTACTAAAGAGTATTTTGATACCAGTACCAGTACTAAAGTGTATTTTGATACCAGTACCAGTAAGAAATATTTTGATACCAGTACCAGTACTAAAGAGTATTTTGATACCAGTACCAGTACGAGTATTTTTATACCAGTACCAGTACTAACGAGTATTTTGATACCAGTACTAAAGAGTATTTTGATACCAGTACCAGTACTAAAGAGTATTTTGATACCAGCACGAAAGAGTATTTTGATACCAGTACTAAAGAGTATTTTGATACCAGTACCAGTACTAACGAGTATTTTGATACCAGTACTAAAGAGTATTTTGATACCAGTACTAAAGAGTATTTTGACACCAGTACTAACAAGTATTTTGACACCAGTACTAAAGAGTATTTTGATACCAGTAATAAAGAGTATTTTTATACCAGTACCAGTACTAACGAGTATTTTGATACCAGTACCAGTGTGCGTGTACAAGTGTGTATAATTGTAGGTGATTACAAGTGTACAAGTGTGTATAATTGTAGGTGTATACAAGTGTACAAGTGTGTATAATTGTAGGTGTATACAAGTGTACAAGTGTGTATTATTGTAGGTGTATACAAGTGTACAAGTGTGTATAATTGTAGGTGTATACAAGTGTACAAGTGTGTATAATTGTAGGTGTATACAAGTATACAAGTGTGTATAATTGTAAGTGTATACAAGTGTACAAGTATAATTGTAGGTGTATACAAGTATACAAGTGTGTATAATTGTAGGTGTATACAAGTGTACAAGTGTGTATAATTGTAGGTGTATACAAGTATACAAGTGTGTATAATTGTAGGTGTATACAAGTGTACAAGTGTGTATAATTGTAGGTGTATACAAGTGTACAAGTATAATTGTAGGTGTATACAAGTGTGTATAATTGTAGGTGTATACAAGTGTGTATAATTGTAGGTGTATACAAGTGTGTATAATTGTAGGTGTATACAAGTGTACAAGTGTGTATAATTGTAAGTGTATACAAGTGTGTATAATTGTAGGTGTATACAAGTGTACAAGTGTGTATAATTGTAGGTGTATACAAGTATACAAGTGTGTATAATTGTAGGTGTATACAAGTGTACAAGTATAATTGTAGGTGTATACAAGTGTGTATAATTGTAGGTGTATACAAGTGTGTATAATTGTAGGTGTATACAAGTGTACAAGTGTGTATAATTGTAGGTGTATACAAGTGTGTATAATTGTAGGTGTATACAAGTGTGTATAATTGTAGGTGTATACAAGTGTGTATAATTGTAAGTGTATACAAGTGTACAAGTATAATTGTAGGTGTATATACAGTAAGTGTGTGAATGTTCCTGCAAATAAAAAGTAGCATGTAGTTGTAACTTGGGAGGAAAAGTACAAGATGGCTGACAGACCTGCAGCCAGCTGGAGGGGGCGGAGCATGAAGTAATTGTCTTTGATGGACATGGTTGAGAAGGTTCTGGAAGTTGTGCTGATAAGACATTCTGCTACATTCTCCAGCTGGACCAGCAGCAAATGTTGCTTAACAAAGTCTGCCAACGCCAAGGAAACTTGCTGACATCATTGTAAAAAAGTGCATTCAAACTTCCTGCAAACAACACAAACATTGTTTACTCTTCCAGGAATCAGCTGTTTACCAACAAGCAGCACATTGTTGATGCACAACACACATCGTCACGCTTATGTTGACACTTTGGCAGCACTTTAGGTGCAACACAACCCCTTTATTTACTTTCAACATGTCAATGCATTCAAACATACAGTATATATGTACATACATACAGTATATGTATAGATAC
>NC_084732.1:91640798-91735798 GCF_033978785.1 Entelurus aequoreus
AGTTTTTTTTTAATCACACAAAACTTCTCAGGGATCTAAAAGGGTCCCACTCATAAAAGTGGTAAAAATAAGCATTTTTTTTAACTTTCAATGCTTAAACCTGTAAATCAATTTCAGATCTGTCTGTCGACTAGAAGTTTTTATGTTGTTGTTTTGTTGTATGCCCTTTTTGTCAAACAAACACACAAAATATGCAATATTTTCCCCCAAAACACATTTTAAAGTGTAATATTTAATGTGAAGTCCTTGTAGCCGTAAATAGGTCAATAATTCATAAAAACATTGGTTTTAATCCTTTTTTCTTTTTTTTAACAATGACAGTTTGAAATAAAAAATATTATTATTAGACTTAATATTGCAATTCAATTTTGCTCTTTTATCCACTTTTTTTTTTACTAGCATTTTTAAGAATGTAGACCACACTTTGGACAACTTAAAGTCAGCATAAGTCCATTCCAGACTGTTAATAATAAATGTGTTTTTATAGCTATTATTGACTCATTTTCTAACATTCACACTACTAAATAATACAAGTGAGTACTATGACTTGTGTTAATATCAGATTAGTATCAGTACCAAGTTCCAACTGTTAAAAAGTACATATCACAGGAAATATGAAATCATTTTTGATATTTGTCATTTTCAAAAGCAACACAATAGTTATTGTAACCATTCTGGCTGCCCTCAATTTGGTGAACGTAAAAGGTGGGGACACAAAAGGGTCTCAGTCATTATAGTGTTGAAAATAAGTCATTTACTTGTTTTGTTTTTACTTTCAAAGTTCAAATATCTCTAGATCAAGTAATTGTAGCCTAAATATGTCAATTCATAACATTGGTTTTAATCCATTATACATTTTTTTTAAATCAATAATGAGTGTTTTAATCCCACAAAAATGATCAGGGATCCAAAAGGGTTCCACTCATAAAAGTGTTAAAAATAAGTCTTTTTTTTTAACTTTCAATGCTTAAACCTCTAAAACAATTTCAGATCTGTCGACTAGAAGTTTTTATGTTGTTGTTGTTTTGTTGTATGCCCTTTTTGTCAAACAAACACACAAAATATGCAATATTTTCCCCAAAAACACATTTCAAAGTGTAATATTTGATGTGAAGTCATTTCAGCCTTAAATAGGTCAATAATTCATAAAAACATTGGTTTTAATCCATTATTATTTTTTAACAATGACAGTTTGAAATAAAAAATATTAATATTAGACTTAATATTCCAATTTTTTCCTTACATTTCAACTGTTTGCTTTTTTTTTTACTAGCATTTTTAAGAATGTAGACCACACTTTGGACAACTTAAAGTCAGCATAAGTCCATTCCAGACTGTTAATAATAAATGTGTTTTTATAGCTATCATTGACTCATTTTCTAACATTCATACTACTAAATAATACAAGTGTGTACTATGGCTTGTACTGATAGTATCAGTACCAACTGTTAAAAAGTACATACCACAGGAAACATGAAAGCATTTTGATATTTGTCATTTTCAAAAGCAACACAATAGTTATTGTAACCATTCTGGCTGCCCTCAATTTGGTGAACGTAAAAGGTGGGGACACAAAAGTGTCTCAGTCATTATAGTGTTGAAAATAAGTCATTTACTTGTTTTGTTTTTACTTTCAAAGTTCAAATATCTCTAGGTCAACTTCAGATAAATCCTTCCACATAAATAAAGTACATTTGTTTATGTTTTAGTCCCTTCTTTTTGAAAGCCTGTTTTGTATGGCAAAAAGACAAAATAGGCAACATTTTCCCCTAAAAATATTCAAAGTGTAATATTTAATGTGAAGTAATTGTAGCCTTAAATATGTCAATAATTTACAACATTGATTTTGATGCATTTTTTAAATCCCATAAAAATGATCAGGGATCCAAAAGGGTCCCACTCATAAAAGTGGTAAAAATAAGTTTTTTTGTAAACTTTCAATGCTTAAACCTCTAACACAATTTCAGATCTGCACTATTTTCCCCAAGAACACATTTCAAAGTGTAATATTTGATGTGAAGTCATTGTAGCCTTAAATAGGTCAATAATTCATTAAAAAAAAGGGTTTTAATCCATTATTATTTTTTGAACAATAACAGTTTGAAAGAAAAAACATTATTATTAGAGTTAATATTGCAATTTATTTCCTCACATTACAACTGTTTTCCCTTTTATTCCACTTTTTATGGTTTTTTTTCTACCAGTATTTATAGAATGTGGGCCACACTTTGGACACCCCTGTTGTGTAACTATGAAAATAACTTTATGAGCTTATATTATTGTTGATAAAAGGATGCCAAAGCTTATAAAATATGAAGTTTGGTTTTATTTTTAACAATAATGGAAGGTGTGTTGTAAATAAATCTATGAAGCCAAGGAGTACATGGACATTTTAATAAGAATTAATATGTTAACGTGGTGCTTCAAACTGGTATGTATTTTTTTTTAAATGCCTGTTTCAAACTCATTGTTTTATTTTCTATAAGATATATTCATTAAAAGGTTTGAACTCTAAATGAAAGTGAAAGAGCAACATGTGGACGATGAATGCATCATCTCATGAGGACCAGGCCGGGCCGGGGACTTTTGTCAAAATTGTGTCCCAAAATAGCTAACTTTGGCTCGGACGCATTTCCTGAAAATCTGGCCTCTCAAATCATGGTGCACCTCATAGTGGGATGAAGGGGTTTTGGTCAACCAGGGAAAAAAACAAGATCGAAAGAAGGTAAAACCTATTACCTTTTTTGATTTTATACTTTGGACATTTTCAGAGAAAGGCTGTACAAAATGGAAGTAGGTAAGAGGTCTTCTCTACTCCCATTTTTTACTTCTTTCACATTTTGACGTGTTTTCGGTACCTTGGGATCTGTTCATCAGCGTAATAATGCTCAGGAGG
The DNA here is from genome assembly GCF_033978785.1 of Entelurus aequoreus. NCBI lineage: Eukaryota > Metazoa > Chordata > Actinopteri > Syngnathiformes > Syngnathidae > Entelurus > Entelurus aequoreus. The sequence goes on from NC_084732.1 coordinate 91,643,695, forward strand.
AGTTGGTGAAATGTTCAGTCCTGGTCCTCACAAGGTTTAAGAAACTGATAGTTCAAATCTTTCCTAACTGGAAGAAATGTGAGCTGCTAGATTTATGGCTCCTGTAAAAGACACAAAATGAGGCTGTGATTTTTTATGATTGCGGTAAAATTCAATAAACGCCCAGTTTGAAGGATCCTTGGAGAAGTTGTGGAAGAAAAATGAAGTCATGGTGAAACCTTTGACTGGATGGCAGAGGACCAAGTCTGTCCTGCTCCTCCAGTGAGGACTTCTGCAAACAATATGCTGAAGACCACTTTGCATTGTTCAAGGTAAACCTCATCGTTCTTTGGGAATTCAACCCGAGTCATCACTTTTGAGACTCGAAGAAGGATGGAGTGATTCTGGAACCTAGTGAGAGATGATTCATAGTCCACTGATGGAAGGAATACTTCACAGAAGAATGTCATGTTTACATTTAGGAGTGATGGCCGAAGGCTTGAAGAACTCCAAGTTGGGGTGAGAATCTTTGGACAGCTGACAATTGCACAACATTTGGATTCCTGGGGTGATGATTGGATTCAGACTGCATTCTCGCAATGTATTATTTGGTATGAAGTTCATAATGTCACTTTTTTAAAACCGGTTACAGGTTAGAAGAAGCTCCTTCTGGTTGTATGGAGATTAGGGTTGTCAATAAATCGATTTTGGATTGAATCACGATTCTTAATCGATTAAAAAAAATAAAAAATCTTTTTTTTTCTTTTCAAATCTATCCTGTCCATCCACTCAGACAAATCACATTGTTGATGTAGATGATCTATATCTGCTGTACACATGTACAGTACAGGCCAAAAGTTTGGACAAACCTTCTCCTCATTCAATGCGTTTTCTTTATTTCCATGACTATTTACATTGTAGATTGTCACATCAAAACTATGAATGAACACATGTGGAGTTATGTACTTAACAAAAAAAAAGGTGAAATAACTGAAAACATGTTTGATATTCTAGTTTCTTCAAAATAGCCACCCTTTGCTCTGATTACTGCTTTGCACACTCTTGGCATTCTCTCCATGAGCTTCAAGAGGTAGTCACCTGAAATGGTTTTCACTTCACAGGTGTCACAGTTTTGATGCCTGCAATGTAAATAGTCATTAAAATAAAAAAAGGCATTGAAATGAGAAGGTGTGTCCAAACTTTTGGCCTGTACTGTACTTTAGAAAAGAGAAATGTTGGATATTTCTCTTCTTGTCTTATTTGTATTTGACTTTATTAAATATTTGGCTAGAATTTTATTCAACAAAACCAGTTTTCTCTAAGTAATATAGACATTTCTCAGAGTTGTTTGTCTATTTTATGGAAGCATGTAGTTCATCATAGAACTGGCACCCAATGTTATTGAAAGGCCTACTGAAATGATTTTTTTTATTTAAACGGGAATAGCAGATCCATTCTATGTGTCATACTTGATCATTTCGCGATATTGCCATATTTTTGCTGAAAGGATTTAGTAGAGAACATCGACGATAAAGTTGGCAACTTTTGCTCGCTGATAAAAAAAAGCCTTGCCTGTAGCGGAAGTAGCGTGACGTCACAGGAGCTAGTATTCCTCACAATTCCCCGTTGTTTACAATGGAGCGAGAGAGATTCGGACCGAGAAAGTGACGATTACCCCATTAATTTGAGCAAGGATGAAAGATTCGTAGATGAGGAACGTTACAGTGAAGGACTTGAGAGACAGTGATGGACGTATCCTTTTTTGCTCTGACCGTAACTTAGGTACAAGCTGGCTCATTGGATTCCACACTCTCTCCTTTTTCTATTGTAGATCACGGATTTGTATTTTAAACCACCTGGGATACTATATCCTCTTGAAAATGAGAGTCGAGAACGCGAAATGGACATTCAGTGCCTTTTATCTCCACGACAATACATCGGCGAAATGCTTTAGCTACGAGCTAACGTGATAGCATCGTGCTTTAACTGCATATAGAAACAAAAGAAATAAACCCCTGACTGGAAGGATAGATAGAAAATCAACAATACTATTAAACCGTGGACATGTAAATACACGGTTAATGCTTTCCAGGCTGGCGAAGGTTAACAATGCTGTGCTAACGACGCCATTGAAGCTAACTTAGCAACCGGACCGCACAGAGCTATGCTAAAAACATTAGCTCTCCACTTACGCCAGCCAGCCCTCATCTGCTCATCAACACCCGTGCTCACCTGCGTTCCAGCGATCGGCAGAAGGACGAAGGACTTCACCCGATGCGTTTGGCGGCCCGGAGACGTAGGAAGTCAAGGTGAGGTCGGCGGCTAGCGCGTCTGCTCTCCAACAAAGTCCTCCTGGTTGTGTTGCTGTAGTCCGCTGCTAATACACCGATCCCACCTACAACTGTCTTCTTTGCAGCCTTCATTGTTCATTAAACAAATTGCAAAAGATGTCCAGAATACCGTGGAATTATGAAATGAAAACAGAGCTTTTTGTATATGATTCTACGGGGTACCATAACTTCCGTTACTCTGACTTCATCACGCGCATACGTCATCATACCGAGACGTTTCAGCCGGATATTTCCCGGGAAATTTTAAATGTCACTTTATAAGTTAACCCGGCCGTATTGGCATGTGTTGCAATGTTAAGATTTCATCATTGATATATAAACTATCAGACTGCGTGGTCGCTAGTAGTGGCTTTCAGTAGGCCTTGAAAAAGTATTTTGAATCGAGAATCGATTCTGAATCGAATCGTTACCCCCAAGAATTGATGGAGATGGTCTAAAAACCTCTTTTCAAAAATGAATTCTTATTGAAAAATATATATAAGATTGAAAAGTCTGATTTAGAATGGGGATGAGTCAGAATGGTAAATTAATTGTTGTGCATTTTTAACTCCAAGTGGCTGACCTAGCTGGAGCAGAGTGAAGAAAAAACAAGACAAAGAGGATTGTGTGAGAAAACACAAGGAAGAAGATTGCTGATCATCTATTTTCCCAGATGGAATGTTCTACTCGCTCATTGAGGAGCAAGTATTGTCCCAAATCCAAGTGAGGACAAAAGATGCCATGGGATGTACTCAGAAAGTAAGGTCAGTGTTTTTGTGAAGGGAAGCCAAAGAAGTCGTCATGATGGGTACATACATGTATTTGCTATAAAAGGAGAAGATATACTACAGATCACTGGAACACAACCGTATCCAACATGGCCGCCAAACACTGGACAATGTTGGAGGTCATTAACACGTCTACGTGCTCTTCCAGGTGCCTCTTGGGGTCCTGACAACAACACAAAGATCAGCTTTAGGTGCAAGACAATAGACAAGATGTGATGACAAGTCACTGCTTTTTACATCTAATCAAGCTTTTTCTTACAAGATGATAGCAGGAAATGACTAGACGTGAAAACCTGCAGAAAATAGTTCTTCTCACGTTTGTCTATGTTTACATTTTCACACTTTGCACTATTTTCTTACACTTTATGAAGCATTTCTTACATATTCCCTCATTTTAAGAGCTTATTGTTAAGTCTTCAATGTAATTTTACTATTTTGTTGACAATGTTTGAGTGTTTTCCATGCTTGTGTTGACATTTACTTTCTGCCTTGATAGCTGAGGGATTATAATCAGAGGAAGTTACATTTCAAATAAAATATTATTCTCCAGCTCAGGGGTCACCAACGCGGTGCCCGCGGGCACCAGGTAGCCCGTAAGGACCAGATGAGTCGCCCGCTGGCCTGTTCTAAAAATAGCTCAAATAGCAGCACTTACCAGTGAGCTGCCTCTATTTTTTAAATTTTATTTATTTAATAGCAAGCTGGTCTCGCTTTGCCCGACATTTTTAATTCTAAGAGAGACAAAACTCAAATAGAATTTGAAAATCCAAGAAATTATTTTAAAGACTTGGTCTTCACTTGTTTAAATAAATTCATTATTTTTTTTTACTTTGCTTCTTATAACTTTCAGAAAGACAATTTTAGAGAAAAAATACAACCTTAAAAATGATTTTAGGATTTTTAAACACATATAACTTTTTACCTTTTAAATTCCTTCCTCTTCTTTCCTGACAATTTAAATCAATGTTCAAGTATTTTTTTTTTATTGTAAAGAATAATAAATACATTTTGATTTGATTCTTCATTTTAGCTTCTGTTTTTTCGACGAATAATATTTGTGAAATATTTCTTCAAACTTATTATGATTAAAATTCAAAAAAATTATTCTGGCAAATCTAGAAAATCCGTAGAATCAAATTTAAATCTTATTTCAAAGTCTTTTGAATTTCTTTTAAAATTTTTGTTCTGGAAAATCTAGAAGAAATAATGATTTGTCTTTGTTAGAAATATAGCTTGGTCCAATTTGTTATATATTCTAACAAAGTGCAGATTGGATTTTAACCTATTTAAAACAAGTCATCAAAATTCTAAAATTAATCTTCATCAGGAAAAATTACTAATGATGTTCCATAAATTTTTTTTTTTTTAAATTTTTTCAAAAAGACTCGAATTAGCTAGTTTTTCTCTTCTTTTTTTCGGTAGAATTTAGAATTTTAAAGAGTCGAAATTGAAGATAAACTATGTTTCAAAATTTACTTGTCATTTGTTTTGTGTTTTCTCCTCTTTTAAACCGTTCAATTAAGTGTAAATATCATTAATTATTAATAATAACAGAGTTAAAGGTAAATTGAGCAAATTGGCTATTTCTGGCAATTTATTTAAGTGTGTATCAAACTGGTAGCCCTTCGCATTAATCACTACCCAAGAAGTAGCTCTTGGTTTCAAAAAGGTTGGTGACCCCTGCTCTAGCTCCTAATTTTCCAAAGGTCATAAAAAAATACAAATAATTATAGATAGACAAATACAATAATAATATATAAATAATTACTGCGGGAAAAAAAATTAATTTGCATAGTTAAATAAGAATAAGAGGGCAAATTAATGTTACACAGCAGTTATTTCCCAGCACTAAACCTGCAGAAAATAGTTCTTCTCAGGTTTCTACATCTTTACATTTTCACACTTTGCACTAGTTTCTTACACTTTATGAAGCATTTCCTATATATTCCTTAATTTTAAGAGTTTATTGTTAAGTCTTCAATTTAATCTGACTATTTTGTTGACATTGTTGGAGTGTTTTCCATGCTTGTGTTGACATTTCTTTTCTGCCTTGATAGCTGAGGGATTATAATCAGAGGAAGTTACATTTCAAATAAAATATTATCCTCCAGCTCCTAATTTTCCAAAGATCATAAAAAATATATAAATAATTATCAATAGACAAATACAATAATAATATATAAATAATTACTGCGAAACAAAAATTAATTTGCATAGTTAAATAAGAATAAGCGGGCCAATTAATGTTACACAGCAGTTATTTCCCAGAACTAAACCAGCAGAAAATAGTTCTTCTCAGGTTTCTCTGTTTACATTTTCACACTTTGCACTATTTTCTTACACTTTATGAGGCATTTCTTACATATTCCTTCATTTTAAGATCTTATTGTTAAGTCTTCAATGTAATTTTACTATTTTGTTGACATTGAGTGTTTTCCATGTTTGTGTTGACATTTCCTTTCTGCCTTGATAGCTGAGAGTTATAAAATACAGAAAGTTACATTTGAAATAAAATATATCTTCCATAGGTCATAACAAGTATCGTCTGATACAAAACACTTGTATGGTGATACAGTTTACACAGCCCTCGTGTGCAGACTGTGTTTCTCCCTTGAACACACTGCCCAGCAACTTCTCTCTTCCCTGATTGGTCGCTGTAAACACAGACTCCTCTGGTCTGAGCCAACCGGGGGAACTTTTACTGTCCACGTGTGTCACTTCTGAATGAGCAAAGTCTGTAGCAAACGTGACTTCTCGTGCTTTTTATGCTTCCATAAAAATAATGCAACACAGAATCCAAAAGTTTCCAGACAGTCTGCATCTTAAAAGTGTCGTCTTAAAACCACACTAACCTAATAATCATAAAGAGTTGGTGGAAAAAAAAGGAAAATGTTACCTGTTTGCCAACATTCTTGATTGCCAGCTGCTCTGGTGTCATTTTGTCCTCTTCTTCTACAGCCTGCCATGGGAGCAAAGTGTTGTGAGGTTACGAGGAACAACACCATGTTTGATTGGTTCTTGTCCTCTTTGGACAGTTCACTCTTAAAGGAGCCATATGTAATCATTGCATGTCAAGTCATCATTAAATATGTCAAAAGGCATTAATAAATCATCTTCTTTTCCAATACCTCTATAAAAGATAACAGTAGTTCAGCCGGGATATGCTCATTTCAAAATTAGACTTAGAGCCCCGAAATATCGTTATTCTTTTCCTTTTGATATCCCGCCCTCCACCGTTTGACCAATTAGAAAGTCTGAGTGTGTCACATCCAGGTTGCCATCTTGGTCTGGCTACTGCCACTGGTAAAGTTACTAAACATGTCAGACCTTAGTCCATCTAAAAGTTACCATTCTCAACTTATTCCTGACAAAGCCAGGAACAAAACCAGGGTTTGTATCAGCGACGCCTTTGAAAGATGGAGACCAACGTTCCCTCTAGAGTGCGTGCCTGTGCAATTGCGCACTGCTCAAGCGTCCTCTGCGCACGGCAAATCTATGCCACGCACAAAATCAAATAAAAAAACAAGCGCATAACAATTTTCAACACACGGACACGACAGAGAAAACAGTTTCCGTCATCATTGTTCAAATATTGTAACGTCTGTCGAGACGCTTTGAGGACATGAATTCCATTCATCACTTTACTGGGCAAAACTCTTTATTGTCGGCCATAAAAACATCACCAAAACATTAGTAAAAAAAAAGATATCTAGCAAAAGTGGTCATTTTCTGCAGTACAAACCAGACCAAAAGCAACTTTGTTATATCAACAGCAGCCGCTCGCTCTTTCTCACTTGCGCCAACACATGCACATATGGCACTTAGCCAGTGATGCGTTTACAGACACACAAAAAGTCGGACAACTCCAAGACCACACATAAAGTGTCATTCCAGGTGGTTACACTATGATTTACCAATCAAATGTGTGCTTATTCTAGGGTCATTTATTAGGAATCTTAATTTATAAATATTAATCATGAAATGCTGTTAGTATAATAAGTAAATACTAATAAAAAGATATGTTTTACAAACAGGAAGTTGCAGGAATGTACACATGATCCCCTGCTTACATCTCATTGTGCAACATGTGAATGTTTTAATGGGAACTAAATGCAATGTCTGAAAGGGGTACAAACCATTTCCAAAGCAGGACCTCCACCCAGACAAACAATGCAAGTACACAGTTCACGAAAAACAATATTTGTTGTTATTGTCATTGTAAGTGGGCCTAAACACTTCTATTAGAAATGGAAATGACTGCTGTCATTTGATTATAATAATAAGAGAATGTTGTCTGTCTATCTGTGTTGGCCCTGCGATGAGGTGGGGACTTGTCCAGGGTGTACCCCGCCTTCCGCCCGAATGCAGCTGAGATAGGCTCCAGCACCCCCCGCGACCCCGAAAGGGACAAGCGGTAGAAAGTGGATGGATGGATGGAGATGTAACTTGTTATTTAGTCAGGTTTGGGACAGGTGTGCTGCTGGTGTAGCCACAGTGTGCACGTCTGATGTTGCTCACATGGCCTCCACTCAATGCTCAGGGACTTTTTGCCTTTGCTCACACACATGAACAATTAGAGGGAACATTGATGGAGACTATTGAAAGCGGAGAAGACGCCAAACTTGCTAATTTCCTCCTTGATAGATAAGTCGGGCATCTAGGTTTTCTTATTACTCGTAATAAATGGAAATGGACATTTGGTATGTAAACTATATAGTATATGATCTTGTCTAACACAGCTAGTATGTTCCTGCAACCAATGCTTAGTGAGATGGTGCTTAGCTCCTAGTGTAATGCTTAGCATGCTAGCCCGGTCAATGACACATGGACATACAGGCTAACAGGGGAAATATATGCCCGTTAGCCTTTATGTCCATGTGTCATCCAACTGACAGGGCAACATATATTTAGTACAAATAAAAGCTATGTGGATATGGGTAGTGTCAGTGCCTATTTCCTTCTCAATATGCTGATACGCTGAGGAAATGGGTTCCAACATTAGCACGGCTAATTGTGGTTTCTGGTACTGTATGTGCATCAGGCACATATGAGGTGGTATTGGCTTGGCACAATATAATGCATTACATGTTATGATTTGTGTATTGACATGCTAGTAGGCTATATGATTTATGCCTAACATAGAATGGCACTCCGCACTGAAAGATGGTGATGTGCGTACATGGAAGAGAATGCGGTGTGTCAGGTTGGATGCAACATGGGGTTATGCTGAACAAAATGTGGCGGTCATTTTACTGTTGGCCTTGGCTTGCCATCAAAGTAGGCCCATGCCATATATAATATATTAGTATATATCATTATTTGGATGGTGGTCCGTGTGGTCAAACTCTACGTTTTAGCAGGGTAACGCCAACAATCTGTCCCGACTCCCGACTAAAATATTGCTATGTAACTTTACAAATACATTTGGCTAACGGACAGCAGTAAAATGTGGCATCATTATTAGGGATGATGTTTGCTAAGAAATTATCGAGTTCGAGCCTATTATCGAATCCTCTTATCGAACCGATTCCTTATCGATTCTCTTATCGAGTCCAGATAGGTTGTTGTATGTGGAAAAAAACACACAATATTTGGTTGAACAAAAGCTCACTTTTATTATATAAGAAAAAAATTTAATCTAATAAATAAATAAATATTGACTGTTAACCCCCTAAAAAAAAATAAAAAAAAATAAATATTGACTGTTGTTACTCAAAGTATATTAAGTGGGATTTTTCAGAAAAACAAATATATACAGTAACACAAAAACAAGCTGTCTCTGTGATCACTATAGGTGTATAAATAATAATATAGTGTTAAATAAAATCAGTCCCTTGGACACAAAACTGAAAATAATACAGCTCTCCAAAAAGTGCACTTCTGCTGCTATTTGACATAACTGTTTGTTATGTTGCTTTGACATTTTTACACTATTTCTTTATTGAAAGACAATTCTATGAAGAGAAAAGTTATTTGCAAATGTGGTTACAATGCTAAAAAATGAAAAGTTACAGCTAAAAAAAGAAATACACTTTATTGAGTTAACATTATTTCTTTATAGGGGGAAAAATGTTATGAGCTAGAGAATATAACAACTACACTACCCAGCATGCAAAGGGAGTTACGAGCATGCGCGGTAGCTCCGAAAAGTGTTGCATGTTGCCACGCTGTGAAAGTAAACGTCAAGAACTCAGCCGACACGCCTCATCTGCATTATTTATAATTAGACAGACAACACATCTACAGTGTGATTTTGTTTTGTTTACAAGGAAAGAAAAACAAAAGTTAAAAAAGGGAGATATGTTGTATATATATATATGTGCTGCGGGTGTTTTAAGAAGGTTGCGACAGCTGCCGTAAAGGAGGTGCGTTGCTAGCCTGGTTGCTATGTTTCCGGTTGGTCGTAAAAGTGTTGGTCATGTGTTTTACCCTGCTAAAATCTCTCAGTAAAGTTATTCGATGGATTATAGCTTTTGTATTGAACTTTATTACACCTTGGAGCGCTTTTTCCCGTCCATTGTTTTCCTGCTTTCGCTATCTGCGCCTAATGACTGAGCTACATGACGTCAATTCTTGTGATGTCCCACGGAGCATTTCTGGTCGGGACGGGATTCGAATAAAGAATCAACTCTTTTCCTTTACTATAGTGGTCTCGATAACGGGTACCGGTTCTCAAAAAGGGATTCGAGTCTGAGGACTCGGTTCTTTTCTTATCGAACAACCGGGAAAACCGGTTTCGAGTATCATCCCTAATCATTATTTAGTAAACCATCTTGCAAGAAGCATAAACAAGAGAAACCTACAGAGTTGCCATTTGAAGTTCCTTGGAGGAGGATTGGGATTCGTAACTGGCAACCTCAGTCATGGAGAGTGGGAGGGGACTACAGAATTGTGACGGTGATTGCAGTACCATTTCTGGCCACATTACTACATATGGCACCTTTGAAGGTTCATGAGTATTTCATATTCCAATAATTTATAGATAGGCACCCGCTCCCTCCGTGACCCCGAAAGGGACAAGCGGTAGGAAATGGATGGATGAATGGATATTTCATATGAAGCCTGCACTGGAAAAACTCACCAAGTATATATGTGACCTGTGCTGGCAAAATGAGTCACAATGAGGACATTTTAAAAACGGAGTTATTGTTATTTACACATTTTCCATCTAAAGACCTTCAAAATTATATATGGTTTGTTGGAATCGGACAGAAAATGACCGAGTTACATCCGATTGAAGTCGACCAAGTTTGAGGGTCCGTTTTGAGAAAAACCAGCTTAAAGTTTACTGTTCCAGAACAAAATGTTCCAAAACAAAACTCCGTAGCAACCATACCTTAAAAGTCCTTGTAGCAACACCAAAATTGGTACAATTAAAGTCAAATCCCATGTCTAAAGGAAAAATATATATTCAACTCTATTGAAAACGGTTATGTACAAAAATGTCAACACTGTTATGTCACAGTTTTTTTGTTCACTGGTCAGTTTGTCAGCTGGTCAGCTGTCCGTAATATTCTTGACCAGCAGCACTAAGAAGATTCGCCGACTGCAGTGAATTTAGCGCACTTGCAACCGCCTGTGTACCCTCTCCACCTTCTAAATCCATTACGGAATGTAAAACAGTCTAACTTATCCACAAAAATAATAATTAAATGTTCGAAAATCACCTTTTTTCACCAAATATTCCGCTGGAATTACTGTGTGTTGTTAATCAGGGCGCTGCCATGATACCACAATGCACCGCGCGGGGTGATTCAACCAATGAGGGTACGCCTCACACCGACCGGTGTTCCGGTTAGCAACAAGCCGGATTTGTTTACATCGGGACAGGTTTAAAAACTCGAATTCTATTGGTTCAGAATGGCGTCATCGGGAATTCCATGCTCATTTTTAGAAAGTAGGTAAACTTGGCGTCACAATGATACCAGATATGGCTAGGGGGATTCTCCCTTATTTCCGCGAGTGAGCGTTGAAAACACTGGATTTTCTCAAGGAATTTTAACACAAAGGACTAATTTCTGAAGACATACCTCGTACAAAACCTTCAAATAAAGGTGATTTAAGATGTTTTCTTGCTATTTCGATGATTGGGATCGCTAGATTGTGGCTTTATGGACTCATTTTTGTGAAAATCTCAATTTCAACCAAGATACATTTTTTTCACTTATTTGCCTGTAGCTCAAAATTAGCCTGTGCGCATTCCGACTCATTTTGCCAGCACGGGGTCACATATTTCTAATTTCTAGTCAAAATATTTAAACCTAATACAAGCCACTATCCCCTAAATCAGTGCTTCTCAAATACTTTCTGTTACGCCCCCCCACTCTCCACTGTGACTATAAATAGTATCATTTGTCTAAAAAGTGTTCCAAGTACACCCCTGCATAACATTGTAGGTTTATTAACATAAAAGGTCTTTCCTCGTCTCCCACCGTGGTTACAGTGAAGTCTCATTATATTCTGCTATGGCAAAATGAGACTTTAGAACTTGTTTAAGGCAATTTATCTTCTGAGGAAGAAAATACTACTTTTGAGCGTCACAATTTTGTTTTAAGACAAAACTTCACAATAAGTATAGCTAATAATAAGTTTTAATTGCTAATTTCAAGATCACTTTTAAGTTTTTATTGCTTAAACATAATGTCTTATTTCAAGTAATCTTACCAGGGCAATTTTGACTTGTTCCATTGGCAGATTTTGTCTTTACAAGCAAATACCGTATTTTCCGCACCATAAGGCGCCCCGTGTTGTAAGCCGCACGTTCAATGAACGGCATATTTCAAAACTTTGTTTACCTATTAGCCGCCCCGTGCTATTAGCCGCACCTACGCTACGCTAAAGGGAATGTCAACAAAACAGTCAGATAGGTCAGTCAAACTTTAATAATATATTACAAATACTCATCCACAAATCCATCGAATTATTCTTCTTCGGTGTGCTTCACTTGTTTTTTGACACCATCTGTGAAGTGGACGCGCATGCAGTCGTAGATCAACAGGGACGGAGCTGCGTGAAAAAAGTCACCCGGTGTCTTCGCTCATTTTTTCTTCATCCATCCATCCCTTCGAGTTAGCTTTTATGATGACGCCGGCTGGAAAGTTCTCTTTTGGCAAGGTCTTCCTTTTGAATATCACCATGGGTGGAAGTTTCTGGCCGTTAGCATGGCAAGCTAGAACCACAGTAGGACGACTTATCATTCCCTGTGGTGCGAATATTCACCGTACGTGTTCCCGTTGTATCCACAGTGCGGTTCACAGGAATATCAAAAGTCAGAGGAACCTTGTACGCGTGTCTCTTAGTAGGAGACATTTTGTGGTCTTTACAGAAACACACAAATGAAATGAAACGTAATATCCGCGCGCTTCTTCTTCTACGGGGGCGGGTGCGGTTGCTTACAGTAGAAGAAGAAGCGCTTCCTCTTCTATGGGGCGGTTGCTTACCGTAGAAGAAGAAGCGCTTCCTCTTCTACGGGGAAAAAAGATGGCGGCTGTTTACCGTAGTTGCGAGACCTAAACTTTATGAAAATAAATATTAATATTAATCCATATATAAGGCGCACCGGGTTATTAGCCGCACTGTCAGCTTTTGAGAAAAATTGTGGTTTTTAGGTGCGGCTTATGGTGCGGAAAATACGGTACAACTTGTATTAATTTTGTTTATGAGTAGCATTTTGTCCAGAGAGTATGACAGAAACAGAAAGTGTGTTACCTTGTTGTAGTTCTTTGCTAGTTCCAGCATTTCCTTGACGATAGTTTCATTCAGTTTGCAGTGCTCGCTGTAATCCTGAAGTGTGAGACCTTCCATCCAGCTCTTTTTATGCAAGTTGAGCAGCATCTACAGGAGTCATCATTGTCACGTCCACATTACAGTAACAATGACAGATGTTGCACTACGGCCACACAAATGCAGACATTTTAAAAAGGCAACCTTGGGGTTTTGTGCTTCAAACTCACATTTTGGAAATCTGCACCCACGTTTTTAGCATACGTGTGTGTGTGTTGTGTTTAAAGTGGTCAAATGATATAAAACCCACTTTTCTTGACACAGTTAGTGTATTCAAATGTATTTGAGCAAAACACCTGCATGACATGTAATGTAGACCACAATGAAGTGTCTTAAATGCAAAAAAAAGGTGTAAATTTGTTTAAGTGTCTAAGTGTGTGTTCCTTTAAGAAGGCCGACCTGCCGTGGATCTCCACCTGGAGGTAATATTCAATATTAGTCCCTCTATTTGCTGGAAGTCACTATACATCCCAAAACGGCACCTCCTGTATTCTGTAATTATTAATAAATGTATTTGAGCAAAACACCAGCATGACGTGTAGTGTAGACCACAATGAAGTGTCTTAAATGTACATTTAAGTCACATTTACTTATGTTTTTAGACTTCATGAAGCATTTCTTATACATTCTTATTTTTAAGCGCTTATTGTTAAGTGTTAAATGTGATTTGACTATTTTGTTTACATTGTTGGAGTGTGTTGACATGTCCTTTCCGCCTTGATAGCTGAGGGATTATAATCAGAAGAAAGTTACATTTTAAATACATTTTTTTACATTTCATTATTTTTACGATGGTCCTTATTTTCCATAGGTCTTAAATATCATCAATAATTATCAATATCGACGGATATAAAACACTTACATCGTGATACAAGTTTCAGCCATATGGAAGCCCTATGTCAAAATATTGATTTGTTTTCATTTAGAGAATGTAATCAAGTTAATTGCGGCCAATAATCAAAATGAAAAAGTCTGCACTGCAAAAAGTGAAATCTAAGTAAGATGAAATATCTCAAATAAGGGTGATATTTGCCTATTTTCTGTCTGATAAGATCATTCTTCTAACTAAGCAGATTTGATGTCATAGCGTTTTACTTGTTTTAAGGGTTTTGGTCCTAAATGATGTCAGTAAGATATTACAGCTTGTTGCTGAGATTGTATAACCTATATTGAGTAAAACATGCTTGAAACTAGAATATCAACTGTTGCAAAGCTGTGTCATCAACACTCACAAGTATAAAAATACTTTTTAAAGTAATAATTTCTTACTTCAAGCATGAAAAAAACATGATGCCGAGCGCATATCATTATGTCAAGATAATGGCACTAGCATTTACTTCATTTAAGAATATTTTTCAACATATTGAGCAAAAAGGTCTCTTTTATTTCTACCAAGAAAAGTGCACTTGTTATTAGTGAGAATATACTTATTTTAAGGTATTTTTGGCTTCATTGAGGTTAGCTAATTTTACTTGTTTTGGAAAGTCTTGACAAGCCGAATGTTCTTGTTCTATTGGCAGATCATTTTGCTTAGTTCAAATAAAATACCCCTCATTTTTGCATTTTTTTTTTCTTCTTGTTTTTGAACACTGACTTTTTGCAGTGTGATTAACCTGATTTTAAAAAATTAATTGTTTCACAGCACTATTTTTTTGAATCCACTCATGTGAACAGAGATGTTTTAAACAATATCTTCAAGGGGAAAAGTGCCTTTAGAAAATGTACATATGTCTGGACCTGCCTGGGAGGACGGGGTCTTACCTTTTGCTCCAACTCATTTTTCCTGTAGTTAATAGTGATGGAGTAGTAGTGTCGGTTCAGTCCATGAATCAGAGCCTACACAAGAAAATACATATGTACATTCTACTGCCTCACCAGTAACAACCATCCAAACATGAAGTGAATTGAAACAAAACAATTATTACTTAACACAAAGGTGTTGAATTGTCTTACCTGGATTGAGGGTTTGTTGAGATGACCCAGATTAGATGTGGTCTGTCTTGGTTCATGACCCAACACCATCATGTTGGCGTTGATCAGTCTGAAGGCATCAATGACGACCTGACAAATATGTCATGGGATCGTGTTTTCACATGGTTACAAATATTAGGCTGACATACAAGTAGGGATGGGAATTATTGACATTTTTACGATTCCACTTTCCATTCTGCTTAGAGATTTCCTTCTTTATAGATGGTAAGATGAGGACTGGAAAGTAAAACTACGTCAGTTTGTGACAAAAATCAAGTCCAATGGAAATATACATTGTGTAATTCTGAAACTATTAACAGGGCTCGAATTTAACCGCGGCATTTGCTGCGACCGCCCTTGTGATTTGCAGTAATGCCCTAAAAACGGACCAACATTTACGGCAACAACATGCCGAGACCGCCCTTGACTTTTTACTTGTTAATGGAGTAGGGGTGTAACGATAAACGGTACATTGATAGACAGCGATAAAATTCCCGACGGTTAGTAACACTGTTTAAATGTGTAATTTAGTAATGCCATCGGGCAACTGCTTACTTCCTGAATACTGAAGCGCTGCAGAGTCTGCTCATGCGCACTTGAGCCGTTCGGCTGGGGAAACATGGCGGCGACTCCATGGAGTTTGTTTTGAAAATGTTCCCTCCGAGCTAACGGAGCCGATCGCGTCGTTTCAATGGCTTCTACTTCTGTGGAGTCTCGGTGTGTGATCTCACTGGCACTCATCGAGGGGGGACGCTCCCCTTTCCTCTCCCTTATCTCTCTTGCTTGCTTATTTGTCTTGTCTTAACTTCAACGCCCTCGACGCAAATGCCATAGGGGTGATGGAAGGATGGGCAGCGCCTGAGAGCTGCGGCCTGCCACCATGACCCCGCACTCCCTCCCCTCTGTTGCTAGATATCTTGAGATGTACATTGTAATATGTATATGTGCTTTGCTATGGAGGTTTTTTCCCCACTCCAGACTGGGCCCCCTTAGAAGCCCAGTCTAGGTTGTATTTTTTTTACTCATCCTTCCCCAGCGTTTACCCTTTTACCATCTTTTACGGGGCGCCTTGTGGCGACCCATCAGCGTTCCTGTTCTTTAACCCTGTACACTGTTTGTTTGTCTAATCTTCAACGGGTTTGTGCTGAAAACAAAGTTTTGTTGTACTTGTGCAATGACAATAAAGACCTATCCTATCCTATCCAATATTTGATGTTGCAGTTTCATTTTGAACGTGCAGCTGGCGTCCTTCCGTCAGCTGATGGGACTGAGAGTTAGCATGCTGTAGGCGATGTGTCGGAACGTTGTTACAACTTGTTTATAAAGTCTGTAGTTTGTTTACTGGGATGTTCACTCCTCCTTTATTTAACTGCTAACTTTGTTAGTGAGTCATACCAAAGACTATAAAAATGGGAGCCTATACCTCCCTGCTTGGCACTCAGCATCAAGGGTTGGGATTGGGGGTTAAATCACCAAAAATGATTCCCGGGCGCGGCACCACTGCTGCCCACTGCTCCCCTGACCTCCCAGGGGATGGGTCAAATGCAGAGGACAAATTTCACCACACCTAGTGTGTGTGTGACAATCATTGGTACTTTAACTTTACTTTAATAACATCAATACTAGCTCAAATGTTTTGTCATCTCATCCAATTGAACACTAGCTGAGTCGTCCGTGAGGCACAAAGATTGCGTGTTGAATGTGCGAGGTATCACTCTTGTTTATTTTTGTTGGCCAAAGTGTTGCACTGAAGTACACGATTGTTGTTGAAGAACAAAGCCTGTTTATTTGACGTTATCTTCATTAGCCAAACTGCTTTGTCTTTTATAATTGATATCAAAAAGTAAACACCATGTTTTTTACATTAATTGTGTTTTTTTCATGTCACAAAGTAATTACTTTAATAACCATTCATGTGACATAGTATTTTGTTAATGTTTTATTGTGTATAGTTAATTCCTATGCGACCGATTTCTACTCAAACTCTCAATGGATCTGTCCTGATACAGCATGTACATGTACACACATTAGTACATCTACATAACCTAATAAATACCTCTGTCTATGAAAATGTAAAACTAGACATAAAGGCATCATGTAATAAAAAATCTGACACGCTGATACCATTAATGAACAAAAACACAAATATTTGTCTTTAAATATATTAGGGCTGCAACTAACGATTAATTTGATAATCGATTAATCTGTCGATTATTACTTCGATTAATAATCGGATAAAAGAGACCAACTACATTTCTATCCTTTCCAGTATTTTATTGAAAAAAACAGCATACTGGCACCATACTTATTTTGATTATTGTTTCTCAGCTGTTTGTACATGTTGCAGTTTATAAATAAAGGTTTATTAAAAAAAAAAAAAAATTTTTTTTTTTTTTAAAAGCTTCTGCGCATGCGCATAGCATAGATCCAACGAATCGATGACTAAATTAATCGGCAACTATTTTTATAATCGATTTTAATCGATTAGTTGTTGCAGCCCTAAAATATATAGATCCAGAATGTAGAGCATTTTTATGAGATATTACAAATGACATGATGTTCACACCCAAACACTGCTTTACTAAACATTGTCAAAAGTCATGATTAATAATCGTAATTTCAATATTGATAAAAATCATCTTAATTATTATTTTGTCCATATACTGTATAAGACTTGACCTCATATATGAACACTATTTTTATCTATATGGACAAAAAGTGCAGTTACGTCTTATGTCCATAAGATGCCATCTTGCAAATTTTTCACATTTATTTTTAGTATTATTTTGTTTCTGCCATATTACTTTGTTTATAATGCTTGTGTTGCTTTCATATGCACATTCAGCTTTCTACTTGAGGTACATGTATACATTTTGAATGTGAATGTTTTTTTCATTTGGTTAAAGGATTTCAGTATACGTAGTTTTCGAAAATCTTGAGCACATTTAAAATTACTGCGATGATAATAACCGTGATAATTTTGGTCACAATAACCGTGATAAGAAATGTTGAGCCCCTGCCTCGAAAGAAAATAATGTTTGCCTTGGTGCCCTAAAATATGAGCCCTCCTTTAAGGCAACACTTGCCTCGACCTTAAAAAGTTAAAATTCGAGGCCTGTATTAACATTACTTTTCTGAACAGCAAGCATAAGTGTTTTCAATGAAATGATTGATTACAAATATCGACATTAATGATACTTAAGTGATTACATCAATATCTTCTATTATCACAAAATCGTTTATGGTTATTCTTTACAAACTCAGGAAATCAGAACCAAACATAGTTGAACATTTTGTATGTAATAAAAGAAAATAAATGATCTAAATATGGTTTAATATTGTCAGATTACAGTTGTGATCAAAAATGTAATAATTGAATGATGTGAAAAGTATGAACATTGGTATGATCAATACTGCCCTTGTAAGCACTTGCTGTTGGATCCATACACACATTTGTAGTACCACCAAGACGTGTGTAATGTTTTGAAACAACAGAAGAATAAGTCATAACAGAAGATGAAAACATGCTACCACAGAAAGTTAGCAGACATTAACAATAAATGAACAAGTAGATTAATAATAGTTTTGTTAAAATAAAAATGATGTAATATGTTACTGCATAAGTCTGCAGCTAAATTAGTATCTTTGTAACCCGTTTTGAAATAGTTCTCTTATCCTTTATACACCAAATCATTAGTTATAGATATTGTTATGGTGAGAAGTTGCACTATTTATTGCGATAAAAGATTTTAAGCCACATCGCTTATCCCTAATTGGTAGTATTTCCTCCCTTTGATAAAATATCCATTTTGCAAGTAAAGTAATCCCTCTTTTATTGCTGCCTGACTGGGGTAAATTACTTTCTGTAATGGAGGATTTCTTTATTATAAATCAGATGTATTTGTAGTTAGAGCATAAAAAATTGTTTACTAGCTTCTAAATATGTGTTTTAATAATATGAAATAAGACCCTCTTGGTCACATTTACAGTCATCTAATACTAATACAGTAATGCTGCCTCAGGCTGAGCCAATCAGTGGCCGGGATACTGAACAGTGCCCTCTGGTGGCCAATACTTACTATAATATTTATTTTTGTCATTTATTTGGCAATTTTATGCTTAAAAATGCTGAGTTTATGTAGATATGCTTTGTAAAATGTAATAAATATTTGCAATAAGCACAACGTGGCCTGCTGTCGTCCTTTCTTGTCAAATATAACGCTCAAGCGGCGTATCGTTTGCAAACGGTTCCCTTACCCGTACAGGGAAGCGGTTCGGTTTTATTTTGCCATCCTTACAAAGAGCGCCCTTCATACTCTTGCCCACCTTTCCCTTGACGCTCTGAATAGGATCCACCACCACTGCCACAGCTCTCTCCGACAGCGCCTCAAAGCTTTGCTGTGTGTTGATGTCCACCCCGGACAACCAGCAGCCAAAGCCAGGGTGACTGTGGTACCAGCCCACCACCATCTCGGGCCTGATGAAGAGAAGGCTCCGCTATGAGTTTGTCAGGATGCTTGACTTATTGGTGCATGTTTGACCTGCCAGTCTGCTTCAGCATGTCCAACATCTTGGCTTGGAACACAGGATCCACCGCCTCAACGCTCACACCCTGTGTGTCAACACATGTTTCAATCACCAGCACACATTAACCTTGTACAATGTCAAACACCAGCAGACTTGGAGAGCGTCAACAGGATTATTATGTGCTTTTTTTGGCTGCTTTTCCGTGACACTTATTCCAAAAGACAGGCCTGCTTCACAAGCGGCGTTCAGAGAATAATAAGATTGCAGACGAGGGATCGACCGATTCTCCGCAGTTTTTTATTTCTGTCCTTATCCAGCTTCTCAGGCAAATCATATAGTTGATGTCCATATCGGCTGTTCACATTTACTTTACAAAAGAGAAGTGTAGGATACTTCTCTTGTTGCCTTATTTGTATTTGACTTTATTAAATGTATTTATATTATCATTTGGTGCAGCCGGGCTGGAGCAGGAGGGAATAGAAAGAAGAAAAAAGGAAGACAGAGGGGGGAATTGTGGGGACAAAAGGGGGATAAGACAGAGAGACAAAAACAACAACAATAGAGCAACATCAGCAAATAGGATATGTACAAATATGATGTAAAAGTGATAGCAAAGAAGCAGTCAGTGAAATAAGTAATAATACAGAAAAGACAATGAGCATTATTACACTACAAATGGAGCAATACAAATACCAATAGAAATAGCGCTATTGATAATGAAAAATACCAATAATTTACCTCTATTATTAACAATACAGTTGTTCATTTTTGGCAGTTTGACGAATATTGGCAACAGCCTTTTTCCCTCCGCATTGTCTTTTTTTAAATTTTTAATAAATATATTTTTTAATCTATAACGAAAGCTAATATTTACCTCTATTATCACCATGACTATCATTTTAAATCTAACAGTCTTTGAACAAGCGTCTGCCCTTTTTGAATCCGACAGCCCCGTTAACAACTGGTTATTTTAGCTCAGATGTATGGAGGTTCATTTGTGTCTTTATTATAAAATATTTTTTTGACACTGGATTTATGTCACTGAATCTTTTTAAAGGCCTATTGAAAGCCACTACTAGCGACCACGCAGTCTGATAGTTTATATATCAATGATGAAATCTTAACATTGCAACACATGCCAATACGGCCGGGTTAACTTATAAAGTGACATTTTAAACTTCCCGCCACACTTCCGGTTGAAAAAGCCTTCGAAGGATGACGTATGCGCGTGACATAGCCCGAGGAACAGAGGTATGCCTTCTCCATTGAATACAATACAAAAAAGCTCTGTTTTCATTTCATAATTCCACAGTATTCTGGACATCTGTGTTGGTGAATCTTTTGCAATTTGTTTAATGAACAATGGAGGCTGCAAAGAAGAACGTTGTAGGTGGCTGTAGCAACACAAGGACCACTTACTCGGATAGCAGACGCCTAGCCGATGCTAGCAGACGCCTAGCCGATGCTAGCAGACGCCTAGCCGATGCTAGCAGACCCACCCCACGGATGATCTGGTGAAGTCCTTCGTCGCGCCGTCAATCGCTGGAACGCAGGTGAGCACGGGTGTAGCTGAGCAAAGCAGATGAGGGCTGGCTGGCGTAGGTGGAGCGCTAATGTTTTTATCATAGCTCTGTGAGCTCCGGTTGCTAAGTTAGCCTTAGCGTCGTTAGCAACAGCATTGTTAAGCTTTGCCAGGCTGAGATCTATTAACCGTGTAGTTACATGTTCATGGTTTAATAGTATTGTCGATATTCTGTCTATCCTTCCAGTCAGGGGTTTATTTATTTTGTTTCTAGCTGCATTTGAGACAGATGCTATCACGTTAGCTCATGCTAAAGATGCTAAAGAGCTTCGTCGATGTATTGTCGTGGAGATAAAAGGCACTGTAATGTCCATTTCGTGTTCTCGACTCTCATTTTCAAGAGGATATAGTATCCGAGGTGGTTTAAAATACAAATCCGTGATCCACAATAGAAAAAGGAGAGAGTGTGGAATCCGAAGAGCCAGCTTGTACCTAAGTTACGGTCAGAGCGAAAAAAAATATGTATTTCACTGCATTCTAGTCCGTCACTCTAACGTTCCTCGTCCACGAATCTTTCATCCTCGCTCAAATTAATGGGGTAATCGTCGCTTTCACGGTCCGAATAGCTCTAGCTGCGTTGAGAACAACAGGAAAATATGAGGGAGTGAACAACTGACAACATCACGCTATTTCCGGCAGGGGCAAGGTTTTTTTTTTATCAGAGACCAAAAGTTGCTAACTTTATCGACGTTGTTCTATACTAAATCCTTTCAGCAAAAATATGTCAATATCGCAAAATGATCAAGTATGACACATAGAATGGATCTGCTATCCCCGTTTAAATAAAAAAAAATCATTTCAGTAGGCCTTTAAATCTAATTATGTGACAAATGTATTAAATCAAAATGTGTGTGTTTGAAAATTATTTGTATACAAATTCAGAGTAAAAAAAATCATTGTATGTGAGGAGCTTCCCAAACTACTCTGTGTAATCTTCACTAGCCTATACACTACTGCCATCTAGTGTCTCTAATCTGCAACTACCGTCAAATCTACTTTCTTTTATTACCGTAGCTGCACTCATCCTACCTGGCTACCAAAAACTCTCTCCACTGATAAATGGCACCCTTGGTAAGTTGGAAATGGTTTTACTGTATTTATTGGCAGGCTTAAAGAAATCATAAAACATACCAATTAGGGATGTCCGATAATGGCTTTTTGCCGATATCCGATATTCCGAAATTGTCCAACTCTTTAATTACCGATACCGATATGAACCGATACCGATATCAACCGATATATGCAGTCGTGGAATTAAAACATTATTATGCCTAATTTGGACAACCATGTATGGTGAAGATAAGGTACTTTTTTTTTTAAATAATAAAATAAGATAACTAAATTAAAAACATTTTCTTGAATAAAAAAGAAAGTAAAACAACAGTTACATAGAAACTAGTAATTAATGAAAATGAGTAAAATTAACTGTTAAAGGTTAGTACTATTAGTGGAGCAGCAGCACGCACAATCATGTGTGCTTACGGACTGTATCCCTTGCAGACTGTATTGATATATATTGATATATAATGTAGGAACCAGAATATTGATAACAGAAAGAAACAACCCTTTTGTGTGAATGAGTGTAAATGGGGGAGGGAGGTTTTTTGGGTTGGTGCACTAATTGTAAGTGTATCTTGTGTTTTTTATGTTGATTTAATAAAAACAAAACAAAAACAAAAAAAACCCAAAAACGATACAGATAATAAAAAAACTGATACCGATAATTTCCGATATTACATTTTAACGCATTTATCGGCCGATAATATCGGCAGGCCGATATTATCGGACATCCCTAATATCAATGATTATCGATATCGATCAATATAAAAAAAACGTATGTAGTGATATACATTAATTTTCAGCTATATTGCCCAGCCCTAATAATAATAATAACATAATCATAAAAAATATGAATTCTTATACATTTTATCCTCAAAAGATAATCTCTCTCATTACAGGGAAATGTGACATATTTATAATCATATTTTGGTGAATATTGACAGGTTTTATATTTGTTTGTGGCGATTTTACAGTAAGTTTGTTGGGACCTTTTTACAACAAAAAAATATTTTGCGAGGGGTTGATCTACAGTTTATACAATCTAGATATGTTAAAACCATCTTTAAAAAGTCATGAACCTAATAATGTTATTAGAATGTGTTTTAAAAAAGTGGGTTTCAACCAAATCCATGCAGTATTTAGATTTGAGTGCATGTGTGTGCTAGTGTTGTCCTCATACCAATATTTTGGTACCGGTACCAAAATGTATTTCGATACTTTTCTAAATAATGGGGACCACAAAAAATGTCATTATTGTCTTTATTTGAACAAAAAATCTTAGGATACATGAAACGTATGTTTATTATTGTAATTTAGTCCTTAAATAAAATGTTGAACATACTAGACAACTTGTCTTTTAGTAGTAAGTAAACAAACAAAGACTCCTAATTAGTCTGCTGACGTATGCAGTAACATATTGTGTCATTTATACACCTATTATTTTGTACACATTATGAGGGACAAACTGTAAAAATGTATTATTAATCTACTTGTTCATTTACTGTTAATATCTGTTTATTTTCTGTTTTAACATGTTCTATCTACACTTCTGTTAAAATGTAATAATCACTTATTCTTCTCTTCTTTGATACTTTACATTAGTTTTGGATAATACCACACATTTAGGTGTCGATCTGATACCAAGTAGTTACAGGATCATACATTGGTCATATTCCAAGTCCTCATGTGTCCAGGGACGTATTTACTGACTTCATAAACATAAAATAAATGTTTTTATAAGACCATAAAAAAAATCGATGTAATAATAGTACTATCGACTAGATACACTATTGTACTTGGTATCAGTGGATGTCAGGTGTAGCTCCACCCATGGTGTTTGTTTACATTCAGCGGTGCTAGCTTGCAGTTAGCGGTGAGCTATTGTATCCTCCTACGGTGCGTAGTGAAGCATGTTTAGCTATTCCTCGTCCTCCAGTGATAATATTACTTGTAAGAAACTTACTTTATTTGTCACCATGGAGGCGATGATTAGTGATTTAGAAGTAGCTAAAACAGTGCTAGCTAGCTGGCCATGTCTTAAAGCACCTCTTTCTGAGGGTGTTTCAGTGTTATAACTTCACCTTTATCTTTACACCAAAATGCGTCCATTCTCCCTTTTCTGTCTACACACTGTGTCTGCTTGTAAGTCATCTGTGTGTGTGCGCTGCCGTACATGCTCCTCTGCTCCTAAAACCAGCAATGTCGCGACATGACGACGCGCCATCATGCCCGTGAACATTTTTTTTTTATGAGGAACCGGTACTTTTCAAACAGAGTATAGTACAGTTTTTGATTAATTAGTACCGCGATACTATACTAGTACCGGTATACCGTACAACCCTAGTGTGTGTGTGTGTGAATTGAGCGGTGACGTCTGTTTTTTTGGGGGGAAGGGTGGACTTTTGTGTCTGAGGCCCCTAAATTCGGTGCTACACCTCTGCTCAAACAGTTGCACTCGGAATTGCAATGTGCAATATTAGATGTAGGGCTGCGAATCTTTGGGTGTCCCACGATTCGATTCAATATGGATTCTTGGGGTCACAATTCAACGCGATTCTCGATTCAAAGACAATATTTTCCCAACTCAAAAGGATTGTCTATTGATGGAATACATAGATTTCAGCAGGATCTACCCCAGTCTGCTGACATGCAAGCAGAGTAAAAAGCTTTTATAATTGTAAAGGACAATGTTTTATCAACTGATTGCAATAATGTACATTTGTTTGAACTATTAAATGAAGCAAAAATATGACTTATTTTATCTTTGTGAAAATATTGGACACAGTGTGTTGTCAAGCTTATGAGATGCGATGCAAGTGTAAGCCACTGTGACAATATTGTTCTTTTATAAATGTCTAATGATAATGTCAATGAGGGATTTTTAATCACTGCTATGTTGAAATTGTAACTAATATTGATACTGTTGTTGATAATATTCATTTTTGTTTCACTACTTTTGGTTTGTTGTGTGTGGTGTTTGTGTCTCCTCTCAATTGTTGTGTGTGGTGTTTGTGTCTCCTCTCAATTGTTGTGTGTGGTGTTTGTGTCTCCTCTCAATTGTTGTGTGTGGTGTTTGTGTCTCCTCTCAATTGTTGTGTGTGGTGTTTGTGTCTCCTCTCAATTGTTGTGTGTGGTGTTTGTGTCTCCTCTCAATTGTTGTGTGTGGTGTTTGTGTCTCCTCTCAATTGCTCTGTTTATTGCACTTCTGAGTGTTGCTGGCTCGGCTTTGCTTTTGGAATTGGATTGCATTGTATTGGTATTGCTGTGTATTGTTTTGTTGGAGTGATTAATTTTAAAAAAGAAAAAAGGAAAAATAAATTAAAAAAAATAAATAAATATATATATATATATATATATATATATATACACCGGTATATATATATATATATATATATATATATATATATATATATATATATATATATATATATATATATATATATATATATATATATATATATATATATTCGCTTTTTTAAAAATGACAATAGATTCTGAATCGCACAACGTGAGAATCGCAATTCGAATGTATTTTTTCCCACACCCCTAATTAGATGTGTTAAGCTATTGAAATTGTTGTTTTGTTTGTGTGCAGCAAACAAACATGGCTAACGATTGTCATTTGCATCCATAATAATAATCAGTGCAAGGGTATAACTGACAAGACTAGACACTTAAAAGGTGTGTCATTGTTTGTGCTACGGCACCATCTTTTGGATGAAATCGCTCACTGTAGGTGCAGCTGGGTGAACGCCTGCAAGTGTTTCCTGATGTTCAGAGCTTTGAACCGGAACTGTGCCGTCCATAGCGTTTCTACTCGCATGGATTCTTCATTCATCACTCTGTGCAACGTTTGTAAGTTTTACAATATAACTAAAACAATTCTAGCTTACTAAATTGTCCTGGTCTGTGTGGAAATGTGTTTCACTATAAAAGGATGGATTGTTTTTTTTATTTCTACTCCCATCTCTTTGGTGACAATGACAGTGTGTGTGTGTGAGGTGATGTACGTACTGTTCCAGACTGGGGCATGGCAAACACGTCGATGACCCGCACGGTGTAGTCGTCGACAAACTCCCCCAGCATCAACCCCATGACCTCCATGGGCACACCCGCACGGCCGTGCTTCAACATCTGGAGGTCAAACAGCAGCGGTCACATAACAATAATAATAATAATAATTAGGGATGATGTTTGATAAGAAATTATCGAGTTTGAGCCTATTATCGAATCCTCTTATCGAACCGATTCCTTATTGATTCTCTTATGGAATCCAGATAGGTTGTTGTATATGGAAAAAAACACAATATTTGGTTTAACAAAAGCTCACTTTTATTTTATAAGAAAAAAATTAATTAAAATAAAAAATAAATACTGACTGTTACCCCCCTAAAAAAAATATATATATATATATAAGTATATCAAATATATACAGTAACACAAAAACTACCTGTCTCTGTGATCACTATAGGTGTATAAATAATAATATAGTGTTAAATAAAATCAGTCCCTTGGGCACAAACTGAAAATAATACAGCTCTCCAAAAAGTGCACTTCTGCTGCTATTGGAACATCCTAACTACACACACAGGCAGGCAGCTAACAAACAATCCAAGACGTCTAATAAAGTTCCAAAGCAGATTAATCCATTTAGGCTCTTTATTGTTGTTGATCTTGCTTTGTCTTTTCCTATCTTTACTTTTGTCTTGCACTGGACTGTTATTTTTATTTTTTTTAAAACTGAAATACACACAATGACAAATGTATACGCTATGTGATTCAATTAACACACTGAAATGTAATACACAATATGTCAATATTAGCTTCACACAAATATACAGTACTATCATCAAACAAATACTTCTGAGTGTTGAAACTATTTCGATGGTGGAAATACACGACTGGCAGCCATTTTAAGTCCTCAAAACATCCATTGAAACAGTGCACAAAAATCGTTTTTCAATAAACATCTTAGTATCAAATTTAACCACTTTCCACCTTAATATTGAGTTACATAAACAAGGTAAACAGTTTACTTACAGACTTATCTTTTCCAAGGCTTGTAAGAGCTAACAAAACTTGTCTACTTCTCAATTGTCTCATGAACTGAACTGACGTCGCCAACCCGGAAGTGCCCAAACTAATGACGCGTAGTATTTTCATATCGCCACAAGGTGTCAGTAAGAGTCTACTATCAAATGGGCATAACATTGCCGTCCCACAGGGCATTTCCTGTGGGATGGGATTCGTTCCCAGGGATTCGAATAAAGAACCAACTCTTTTTCTTTACTATAGTGGCCTCGATAATGGGAACCGGTTCTCAAAAAGGGATTCGAGTCCATGGAATCGGTTCTTTTCTTATCGAACAACCGGGAGAACCGGCTTCGAACATCATCCCTACTAATAATAATAACAACAAGTTCAGACAACCTTGAGCAGGGCCAGAGACGAGATGTAGACTTGTTCTGCTGTGTCCACAGCTGGTGCATCTGTCGGCGGCCCCTGATGGAGCGAAGCAAATGTCTTGTGTGAGACCATAACGACATTTTGTGATGAATGACTCTACCTGGCCAAGTCCCGGCATCCCACCTCCCAGTCTTAACAGACGGTCCATGTCAGGATCTGTGGTAAGCACACAAAGTGGAATAATAGTTCAGTTAGGGGAAGAACGCCACCTCACAGAAGAAGTACTGTAAATTCAGGACTATAAGCCGCTACTTTTTTCCTACGCTTTGAACCATGCGGCTTACAAAACGGTGCGACTGATTTATGGATTTTTCTTCGCCGACTGGCCATAATGCAAAAAGACACTTAAAAGGTGTGTCATTGTTCGTGCTATGGCGCCAACTTTTGGACGAAATCGCTCACCGTAGATGCAGCTGGGTGAATGCCTGCAAGGGTTTCCTGCTGTTCAGAGCTTTAAACCAAACCTAAAAGTGCCCTTCCGTCTTCTAGCCGTCCACAGCGTTTCTACTCGCATGGATTCTTCATTCATCACTCCAGGCAATGTTTGTAAGTTTCACAATATAACTAAAACAATTATTGCTTACCGAACCGTCCCATGTGTGATGTCTGTAGGAGTGTTTCCATGCATACGTTTACGTGCTATTGTAATGTAATGAAGCTAGCGTCGTTAGCATTAGGTCATATGCTAACACGTTTACGAGTGTCTGTGTTAGTATTATTAACTTACATTGCCATTCTTTTTGCATTGTTTCAGTTTCGTAAATTCCCCAAAACATCACCGTGGAGTTATTGAGTCTGTTTAGCTGATTGGAAAGCTAGTTTTTTCTCAAATTTAATGGGTGCAGCTTATATCCCGTTGCGCTCTATAGTCCGGAAAATACGGTAATATGCCTCAACCAAAGTTTCACCACTATGTTATCTATTTCCTGCATATTGATTATGGAAAAGACATAAGGCTGTCAGTGTAGTTTACTACAGCTAGCAACGGAGCCGTAGTAGAATCACTAGTAACGACTTACAGATTAATACTGAAAAATCTATACCACCGATACCAGATATTTATGCTGTAATATCGCTTCTCTCGGGCTGAATTTACTGGGTATCAGTTGAGTTTATTTCGGACATGCATACCAGAATACAAATGTGTACAAACTAAGGTTGACAGTTTTTATTTCAACAAATCCGAAAAGGAATATGATGGGACATACATTCACACATCACTAGTTAGAAGCATTTAAGTCCCATCTTAAAACTCATTTGTATACACTAGCCTTTAAATAGACCCCGCTTTTAGACCAGTTGATCTGCCGTCTCTTTTCTGCTCTGCCACCCTCTCCTTCGTGGAGAGAGGGGGTGGACCACTCATCTGTGCATCAGTTGGGGACGTCTCTGTGCTGCTGACCTGTCTCCACTCAAGAAGATCTCCTGCTGGCCCCACTATGGACTGGACTCTCACTATTATGTTAGATCCACTATGGACTGGACTCTCACTATTATGTTAGATCCACTATGGACTGGACTCTCACACTATTATGTTAGATCCACTATGGACTGGACTCTCACTATTATGTTAGATCCACTATGGACTGGACTCTCACACTATTATGTTAGATCCACTATGGACTGGACTCTCACTATTATGTTAGATCCACTATGGACTGGACTCTCACTATTATGTTAGATCCACTATGGACTGGACTCTCACTATTATGTTAGATCCACAATGGACTGGACTCTCACACTATTATGTTAGATCCACTATGGACTGGACTCTCACACTATTATGTTAGATCCACTATGGACTGGACTCTCACACTATTATGTTAGATCCACTATGGACTGGACTCTCACACTATTATGTTAGATCCACTATGGACTGGACTCTCACTATTATGTTAGATCCACTATGGACTGGACTCTCACACTATTATGTTAGATCCACTATGGACTGGACTCTCACACTATTATGTTAGATCCACTATGGACTGGACTGTCACACTATTATGTTAGATCCACTATGGACTGGACTGTCACACTATTATGTTAGATCCACTATGGACTGGACTCTCACACTATTATGTTAGATCCACTATGGACTGGACTCTCACTATTATGTTAGATCCACTATGGACTGGACTGTCACACTATTATGTTAGATCCACTATGGACTGGACTCTCACTATTATGTTAGATCCACTATGGACTGGACTGTCACACTATTATGTTAGATCCACTATGGACTGGACTCTCACTATTATGTTAGATCCACTATGGACTGGACTCTCACACTATTATGTTAGATCCCCACATCTGTGGTCGCCTCCAAGGTTTCTCATCGTCATCCCATTAGGTTGAGTTTTTCCTTGTCCTGATGTGGGATCTGAGCCCAGGCTGTCGTTGTGGCTTGTGCAGCCCTTTGAGACACTCGTGATTTATGGCTATATAAGTAAACTTTGATTGATTAGTTGATTGATTTAAGTGCAAGTTTAGTCTTTTACAGAATAACATGAATTTGAACACAATCATGACAGTTTAAAGGCGTATTTGCAAGTCTACCGCTAGCAATAATGTAGCAGCACCTAAAAGCTCTACGTGGAGAACCGTTTGTTGATTTGACACCTTTAAATCACAATTTGTTGGTCTATGTTTAATGTTAAGATGAATTCAATATAAATAGCAACTATAAAGTAAGGCTAGCATTTACGGTAGAGTTCTGTTAGCATTAAATGCTAAGCGAGCTAGCTAGCCTTTGTCTCGCAAAGGAAAGGCAGCGATAAATAAATGACATATTCCTAACACATTTCAGTGTTTGTGCGCTGGCTGTATTTACCTGTTAGTGTTGGCTGTCAGCTTTCAGAGGTTGAAGACAACTTTAACAACGCAGAGGAGAATCCGCTCGCTTGTCTGCAATGAATCAGCCAGAATGATGTTTTAGTTGGAACTACTTCCGTCGCAAGTGTGACGTCAGACGTCACCGTCTTGTAATTGCACAGATTAGACGCACGAGGGCGCTAGATTCCTACTTGGTGAATAAGTAGCTACGTCAGCGCGCCAGCAGCCATTATAAATGACGCGCCAAAATAGCGGCCATCTTAGTAGGGGCCACTTTCCCATTGAAGGTAATGCAATACAAAGCTTTGTATATCGAAAATTAGACTACACTTCCTTCTTATTGTCATTCAAATTTGAACTTTACAGTACAGATAAGAACAAAATTTCGTTACATCAGCTCATGGTAGTGCAGAATAAAAAAAGCAACAAGGTGCATATATAAATAAATAAATAGGTTACTGTACAGATAAATATATTGCCCTTTTTCATATGCATCCACGTTTATGGATGTATGTTATATTGTCTTTTTTATTCCAGCGAGTTAATCCATTTTGGGGGGAGTTGAGGGGATAATTTAATTATGATGCGTTCAAGAGTCTTATGGCTTGAGGGAAGAAGCTTACAGAACCTGGAGGTTCTGCTTCGGAGGCTGCGGAACCTCTTTCTAGAGTCCAGCAGTGAAAACAGTCCTTGGTTGGGGGTGGGAGGAGTCTTTGCAGATTTTCTGAGCCCTGGTCAGGCAGCGGCTTTTTGCCATCTCCTGGATAGGAGGAAGAGGAGTCCTGATGATCTTTTCCGCCGTCCTCACCACTCTCTGGAGAGACTTCCAGTCTGAGGCACTGCAGGCTCCAGTCCAGACAGAGATGCAGTTGGTCAGCAGGTGGTCTCTATAGTGCCTCTGTAGAATGTGCTGAGAATGGCGTCAGGGAGCTGTGCTCTTTTCATCCCACGCAAAAACTGCATGCGCTGCTGAGCTCTTTTTTACCAGAGCTCCGGTGTGTAGGGACCAGGTTATATTGCCAGTTATCTGCACCCCCAGGAACTTGGTGCTGCTTACCATCTCCACCTCTGTGCCGTTGATGTAGAGTGGAGCGTGGCTGGACTGGTGCTTCCTGAAGGCAACGATGATCTCCTTGGTCTTGTTGACATTCAGGACCAGGTTGTTGGTTCTGCACCAGTCGACCAGATATTTCACCTCCTCCCTGTAGTCCATGTCGTTGTTGTCACGGATGAGGCCCACTACTGTCGTGTACTTCACAATGTGGTTAGTAGTGGACCTGGCGCAGCAGTCATGGGTCATCAACGTGAACAGCAGCGGACTCAGGACGCAGCCCTGGGGGGGAGCCGGTGCTCAGGGAGATGGCACTGGAGGTGTTGTTGCCCACTCTCACAGATTGGGGTCTGTCTGTGAGGAAGTCAAGCAGCCAGTTGCAAAGGGGGGTACTGAATCCAAGGGGGGCCAGTTTGCTCACCAAGTGCTGCGGGATGATGGTGTTGAATGCTGAGCTGAAGTCCAGGAACAACATCCGCACGTGTGTGTCCTTTCCTTCCAGATGTTCTAAGCTCAGGTGGAGTGCAGAGGAGATGGCGTCCTCTGTGGAGCGGTTAGGGCGATAAGTAAACTGGTATGGGTCGAATGTGGGGGGAAGTCTGGAGACAATATATTCCTTTACCAGCCTCTCCAAGCACTTCATTATGATGGGGGTGAGTGCAACGGGGCGATAATCATTGAGGGAGGAGATTGTGGGGTTTTTTGGCACTGGAATGATTGTGGCCGTCTTAAAACATGATGGTACCACAGCCTGGGTCAGCGAGGTGTTGAAGATGTCTGTGAGAACCCCAGCCAGCTGGTCTGCACATCCCTTAAGCACCTTGCCCGGAATGTCATCAGGTCCTGGTGCTTTCCGGGGGTTCACTCTCCTCAGGGTTTTCTGGACATCCGCTTTGTCCAGGTTGAGCGGCCGCTCATCAGGGCGAGGGATGGATTTTCTCGCCGGAGTGGTGTTAAGTGCCTCAAACCTTGCAAAGTAGTTGTTAAGGTAATCTAGGAAGCTGATACTGTTGTCACAGGGACAGGGGGCAGCTTTATAGTCCGTGATGACCTGTATGCCCTGCCACATTCGTCTAGTGTTTGTAGGGTTCTCGAAGAAGTCCTGCACTTTCTGACTGTGAGCACGCTTTGCCACCTTAATGGCACGGTTCAGGTTAGCTCTGGCTGATTTGAATGCCACCATGTCGCCAGACTTGAAAGCCTTGTTCCGAGCCTTCAGCATTGCACGTACCTCACTGTTCATCCAGGGTTTCTCCTTGGCCCGTGTGGGGATGTTCTTGACCACACTGACATCCTCCATGCACTTCTGAATGTATGCGGACACAGACTCTGCATACTCCTCCACACATGTGTGGTGATTGTCGGTGGCGGCTGCTTTGAACAAGTCCCAGTCTGTGGTTTCGAAGCAGTCTTGTACTGCTGACATTGCTCCCTCTGGCCAGGTCCTCACCTGCTTCACTGTAGCTTGCTTCCTGATCAGCAGGGGCTTGTATGCAGGAATTAGCATCACAGATAGATGGTCTGAGGAGCCGAGGTGGGGGCGTGGTGCAGCTTTATATGCATGTTTGATATTACTATTCACCAAGTCCAGCTTGCTTCCCCCTCTGGTTGCAAAATTCACATATTGATGGAAATGAGGGAACACAGTTTTCATGTTAGCTTGATTAAAATCCCCTGCCACGATGCCATACTTTGCTTCTTTCCCAATATAGTTGCATGCAGTTTACTTTATTGTCAACATTAGAAAATATGCCTTCAAGACACGATGGGATAGACTTTATTCATCCCGCAATGGGGAAATGATGTGGTTCAGATTCCTAAAGTCCACAAATAATAAGGTAAGAACACACACAAAACAAGATAAAAACATTAAAAGAGCACAGAGCTAGCTGCCATTTGAAATCTTAAATATGAAAGATTATTTCCATTGTCCATTTACCATGAATTGATTAACGTGGACCCCGACTTAAACTAGTTGAAAAACTTATTTTAGTTGTCAATTGTACGGAATATGTACTGTACTGTGCAATCTACTAATACAAGTTTCAATCAATCAATCAATCCTCGTTTTTCAACAGTGTGGCATATTTTGCAAGCATATGCAGCATAATGTGCCGTAATTCTTGCTCTCTTCCTTTCCATGCCATCAATGGAACGACAACAATGGAATACCCTGACCCTTAGCCCCTACAAGCTTAGGCTCGCCCGAGGCGCGCGGCTAGAAGGGGTGTGACGTAGCTACTTATATCTCGGAGGAATGTCATATCAGAATCAGATTCATTGTATGTTTGAAACAGGAGGACATGGACTTAGTAGACTATGCTCTCTTTGTTCAATGCCAGAGACAACGGAGGTGTAGCGCTCCTCTGACAAAGGTAATGATCCTTCCGTCGCTTCACGTACGGAAACTTTGTCAGGAATTTTACTTCTTCTGTTTTGTTTTCTGCTGCTGTTCTCCGGTGGTTGACTTCTTATATAAACGGAATCCCTTTTAATGATGTCATGTCCAACCTGTCATGTGGTGTGGTCCAGGGTTCTGTTCTGGGCCCTGTTTTATTTTTGTTGTATCTAAGGTTTTATGGTATACCGGTACTAGTATAGTATGGTGGTACTAATGAATGAAAAACGGTACTATACTCTGTTTGAAAAGTACCGGTTTGCCATATTTTTTTACGGGCATGACGGCGCGTTGTCATGTCGTGACATTGCGGGTTTTACGAGCAGGGGAGCATGTTCGGCAGCGCACACACACAGAGTACTTACAAGCAGACACAGTGTGTAGACAGAAAAGGGAGAATGGACGCATTTTGGTGTAAAAAGTAAAGACAAAGGTGAAGTTATAACACTGAAACACCCTCAGGAAGAGGCGCTTTAAGACCTGGCTAGCTAGCTAGCAGCTAACATCCTGCTACATGGTTTTGGATGCTTCTAAATCACTAATCCTCGTCTCCATGGCGACAAATAAAGTACGTTTCTTACAAGTGTCATTATCACTGGAGGACGAGGAATAGATAAACATGCTTCACTACGCACCGTAGGAGGACACAATAGCTCACCGCCAACAGCAAGTTAGCACTCCTGAATGTAAACAAATGCCATGGGTGGAGCTACACCTGACATCCACTGTAATGATACCAAGTACAATAGCGTATCTGGTCGATACCACTATGATTACATTGATATTTTTTCGGCGAGGATTTAGAAGTAGCTAAAACACTGCCAACTGCGGATGGATGTTAGCCGCTAGCTAGCTAGCCATGTCTTAAAGCACCTCTTCCTGAGGGTGTTCCAGTGTTATAACTTCACCTTCATTTTTACTTTTTACACCAACATGCGCCCAATCTCTCTTTTCTGTCTACACACTGTGTCTGCTTGTAAGTACTCTGTGTGTGCGCGCTGCCGAACGTGCTCCCCTGCTCATAAAACCAGCAATGTCACCACGTGACGATGCGCCATCATGGCCGTTAAAAAAAAAAAATAAATAAATGGGGAAGCGGTAATTTTCAAACAGAGTATAGTACAGTTTTTGATTAATTAGTACCGCGATACTATACTAGTACCGGTATACCGTACAAGCCTAGATTCTAGTACTATGTACATATAGTGACATATTTAGTTCTCGGTATCGCAATATAACTTTTAGGCCACGCCCCCAGTGACAACACCTTTTGTACACGTTGCAGTTTCAGAGGCTTGTTCCGAGGACAAGAATACCTGTCTGACATGTCGGTGTTGTTATGTGTTGAGCAATCAGCGCAGTCAGCAAGAGCTTGAGTTTTCTTGGCAAAACCCCATGGATGCTGGTGTCAGGTCATTGGCAGACTTGAGAGTCCTGGTGTGGTTTTTGTCAGTGCAGCCAGCATGTTTGCAGGCTTTCTCATATTTCAAGGCGTCACAGAGGAGTGACTAAGCCTTCCAACCAAACCACTGTCTGGCTTTGTTCCCGCTAAATGGTGATAAACAGTCCTACCAGACAGGTCTGCTGCAAGACCAGGTCTTGACTGGGGCCCAAATTCCTGAGAAGAAGGAGAAGAACTCGTCCACATTCCACAGTCCCTCCCTCTCCACACCCATGGGACCTCCTGCTCAACACGCCAGGATGTGCTTCCTTCACAAAGCCTCGCTACTCCAAATACATTTAAACTACAACTCAACAAGAACACAGAGGCTTTTCTTTTTTGGACGCATTCTAACTCGTAAATAAGCGCTAGCAAAAGTCAGCTAACAACGGAGACAATTGGAGTCGCTCTTTTCTGCTTATAGAGCCCCCAAAAAACATCCAAAACCCCCATCAAGGTTTTATATACACGAGGTAAATATATATGTAATGTAGTAACATTCATAATAACATGTAATATATACATGATGTAAGTATATATGTCATGTAGTAACATTCATAATAACATGTAATATATACATGATGTAAGTATATATGTCATGTAGTAACAGTCATAATAACATGTAATATATACATGATGTAAGTATATATGTCATGTAGTAACATTCATAATAACATGTAACATATACATGATGTAAGTATATATGTCATGTAGTAACATTCATAATAACATGTAACATATACATGATGTAAGTATATATGTCATGTAGTAACATTCATAATATGTAATATATACATGATGTAAGTATATATGTCATGTAGTAACATTCATAATAACATGTAATATATACATGCTGTAAGTATATATGTCATGTAGTAACATTCATAATAACGTGTAATATATACATGATGTAAGTATATATGTCATGTAGTAACATTCATAATAACATGTAATATATACATGATGTAAGTATATATGTCATGTAGTAACATTCATAATAACATGTAATATATACATGATGTAAGTATATATGTCATGTAGTAACATTCATAATAACATGTAACATATACATGATGTAAGTATATATGTCATGTAGTGACATTCATAATAACATGTAACATATACATGATGTAAGTATATATGTCATGTAGTAACATTCATAATAACATGTAACATATACATGATGTAAGTATATATGTCATGTAGTAACATTCATAATAACATGTAACATATACATGATGTAAGTATATATGTCATGTAGTGACATTCATAATAACATGTAACATATACATGATGTAAGTATATATGTCATGTAGTAACATTCATAATAACATGTAACATATACATGATGTAAGTATATATGTCATGTAGTAACATCCATAATAACATGTAACATATACATGATGTAAGTATATATGTCATGTAGTAACATTCATAATAACATGTAACATATACATGATGTAAGTATATATGTCATGTAGTAACATTCATAATAACATGTAATATATACATGATGTAAGTATATATGTCATGTAGTAACATTCATAATAACATGTAATATATACATGATGTAAGTATATATGTCATGTAGTAACATTCATAATAACATGTAACATATACATGATGTAAGTATATATGTCATGTAGTAACATTCATAATAACATGTAATATATACATGATGTAAGTATATATGTCATGTAGTAACATTCATAATAACATGTAATATATACATGATGTAAGTATATATGTCATGTAGTAACATTCATAATAACATGTAATATATACATGATGTAAGTATATATGTCATGTAGTAACATTCATAATAACATGTAACATATATGTAGTATCTAGTAGCATTCCTAATAACATGTAATATATATGTAGTATCTAGTAGCATTCATAATAACATGTAATATATATCAGCGGTCCCCAACCACCGGGCCGCGGCCCGGTACCGGTCCGCGGACCGATTGGACCGCACAAGAATTAAAAAAAAAAAAAAAAAAAAAAATTTACATTTTACATTACATTCTATATCAATATAGATCAATACAGTCTGCAGGGATACAGTCCGTAAGCACACATGATTGTATTTATTTATGTAAAAAAAAAAAAAAAAAAAGTGTACCCCCCACCCCCAATATTACATATTGTTATGAAGGTGTCTGTTACTACATTATATATATACTTGCAGTGTGTATATTGTACATATTACATATTGTTATGAAGGTGTCTGTTACTACATTATATATATACTTGCAGTGTGTATATTGTACATATTACATATTGTTATGAAGGTGTCTGTTACTACATTATATATATACTTGCAGTGTGTATATTGTACATATTACATATTGTTATGAAGGTGTCTGTTACTACATTATATATATACTTGCAGTGTGTATATTGTACATATTGCATATTGTTATGAAGGTGTCTGTTACTACATTATATATATACTTGCAGTGTGTATATTGTACATATTACATATTGTTATGAAGGTGTTTGTTACTACATTATATATATACTTGCAGTGTGTATATTGTACATATTACATATTGTTATGAAGGTGTCTTTTACTACATTATATATATACTTGCAGTGTGTATATTGTACATATTACATATTGTTATGAAGGTGTCTGTTACTACATTATATATATACTTGCAGTGTGTATATTGTACATATTACATATTGTTATGAAGGTGTCTGTTACTACATTATATATATACTTGCAGTGTGTATATTGTACATATTACATATTGTTATGAAGGTGTCTGTTACTACTTGCAGTGTGTACATCAAATGTTGATGAAGGGTTTTAAAGTTTAAAACTGCATCTTTCAAACGTTTAAGGTCTTCAATAACTTTCAAAGACATTACTCCAAATATCTCAGTTTTTTGTTAAATGAGTTGTCAACAGCTGAAATGAACAATCCCTTCAAACACTCGTGTGTGCGTCATGTTGTGAGGTGACAGGTGTGCACACACTGACCAGGTGAAGACAAAGCAGGAAACAAGCAAAGTGTTGAATGGTGATTGCTGACTTGCTCGTCTCTTTCAGTGCAGCGCTGCACGCCATTGGTGGTCAGTCGGCCATTTATTCTGCTTCTAGCCTTTCATGTCCTGGCTGGACACACATCTAGATTTGGACATAGTTAGGGTTATTAACACATTAATTACACATTAATAACAGGAAACATTAGTAACCTCAAAACTACAATAATTAGACCAGCACAACCCAGCACAAATGATTGGTACAAGTTTAGGGAGATTTTGACATATTTGGGGTCTAGTTATGAATATTAACACATTAATTACACGTTAATAACATGAAACATTAGTAACTTAAAGGCCTACTGAAATGAAATTGTTTTATTTAAACGGGGATAGCAGATCCATTCTATGTGTCATACTAGATCATTTCGCAATATTGCCATTAGAGATGTCCGATAATATCGGTCTGCCGATATTATCGGCCGATAAATGCGTTAAAATGTAATAGCGGAAATTATCGGTATCGGTTTTTTATTATCAGTATCGTTTTTTTTTTGTTTTTTTTTCATTTTTTTTATTAAATCCACATAAAAAACACAAGATACACTTACAATTAGTGCACCAACCCAAAAAAAACTCCCTCCCCCATTTACACTCATTCACACTCATTCACACGAAAGGGTTGTTTCTTTCTGTTATTAATATTCTGCTTCCTACATTATATATCAATTTATATCAATACAGTCTGCAAGGGATACAGTCCGTAAGCATTATATATCAATATATATCAATACAGTCTGCAAGGGATACAGTCCGTAAGCATTATATATCAATATATATCAATACAGTCTGCAAGGGATACAGTCCGTAAGCATTATATATCAATATATATCAATACAGTCTGCAAGGGATACAGTCCGTAAGCATTATATATCAATATATATCAATACAGTCTGCAAGGGATACAGTCCGTACACACATGATTGTGCGTGCTGCTGCTCCACTAATAGTACTAACCTTTAACACTTCATTTTACTCATTTTCATTAATTACTAGTTTCTATGTAACTGTTTTTATATTGTTTTACTTTCTTTTTTATTCAAGAAAATGTTTTTAATTTATTTATCTTATTTTATTTGATTCATTTTTTTTAAAAAGTACCTTATCTTCACCATACCTGGTTGTCCAAATTAGGCATAATAATGTGTTAATTCCACGACTGTATATATCGGTTGATATCGGTATTGGTTGATATCGGTATCGGTAATTAAAGAGTTGGACAATATCGGCATATCGGATATCGGCAAAAAGCCATTATCGGACATCCCTAATTGCCATATTTTTGCTGAAAGGATTTAGTAGAGAACATCGACGATAAAGTTCGCCACTTTTGGTCGCTGATAAAAAAAAAAAGCCTTGCCTGTACCGGAAGTAGCGTGACGTCACAGGTTGAAAGGCTCCTCACATTTCCACATTGTTTACACCAGCAGCGAGAGAGATTCGGACCGAGAAAGCGACGATTACACCATTAATTTGAGCCAGGATGAAAGATTTGTGGATGAGGAACGTGAGAGTGAAGGACTAGAGTGCAGTGCAGGACGGTTTTTTTTCTGCTCTGACCGTAACTTAGGTACAAGCTGGCTCATTGGATTCCACACTTTCTCCTTTTTCTATTGTGGATCACGGATTTGTATTTTAAACCACCTGGGATACTATATCCCAGGTGTAACACAGACAATTGGGGCTGGTTTGGGGAGATTTGGATATAGTTGTGGTCTAGTTATGATTATTAACACATTAACTACACATTAATAACATGAAACATCAGTAAGTAGAAATCACGGTGAATCAGTTGAAATCTTGTCTTGCGTGTGAAGGATCTTCCAAGCAGAACATGACATCGTTGATGCCATGTGAGTAACAAAGAGTGTTGGCTTGGAGATGACTGAAGCTTGTAGGAAGATGACAAGTTAGAAATGTGACACCAGCATGAAGCTGAGAAATGTGATGATTCTCTACACGGGAGGAGATTCTCCATCTTCACACACCTTCAACACCACCATGGTCCTTCACACACCTTCAACACCACCATGGTCCTTCACACACCTTCAACACCACCATGGTCCTTCACACACCTTCAACACCACCATGGTCCTTCACACACCTTCAACACCACCATGGTCCTTCAACACCACCATGGTCCTTCACACACCTTCAACACCACCATGGTCCTTCAACACCACCATGGTCCTTCACACACCTTCAACACCACCATGGTCCTTCACACACCTTCAACACCACCATGGTCCTTCAACACCACCATGGTCCTTCACACACCTTCAACACCACCATGGTCCTTCAACACCACCATGGTCCTTCACACACCTTCAACACCACCATGGTCCTTCACACACCTTCAACACCGCCATGGTCCTTCACACACCTTCAACACCACCATGGTCCTTCAACACCACCATGGTCCTTCACACACCTTCAACACCGCCATGGTCCTTCACACACCTTCAACACCACCATGGTCCTTCAGTCACATCTACACAAGTATCACACACCTTCAACACCACCATGGTCCTTCAACACCACCATGGTCCTTCACACACCTTCAACACCACCATGGTCCTTCAGTCACATCTACACAAGTATCACACACCTTCAACACCACCATGGTCCTTCACACACCTTCAACACCACCATGGTCCTTCACACACCACCATGGTCCTTCACACACCACCATGGTCCTTCACACACCTTCAACACCACCATGGTCCTTCAACACCACCATGGTCCTTCACACACCTTCAACACCACCATGGTCCTTCAACACCACCATGGTCCTTCACACACCTTCAACACCACCATGGTCCTTCACACACCTTCAACACCGCCATGGTCCTTCACACACCTTCAACACCGCCATGGTCCTTCACACACCTTCAACACCACCATGGTCCTTCAGTCACATCTACACAAGTATCACACACCTTCAACACCACCATGGTCCTTCAACACCACCATGGTCCTTCACACACCTTCAACACCACCATGGTCCTTCAGTCACATCTACACAAGTATCACACACCTTCAACACCACCATGGTCCTTCACACACCTTCAACACCACCATGGTCCTTCACACACCACCATGGTCCTTCACACACCACCATGGTCCTTCACACACCTTCAACACCACCATGGTCCTTCAGTCACATCTACACAAGTATCACACACCTTCAACACCACCATGGTCCTTCAACACCACCATGGTCCTTCACACACCTTCAACACCACCATGGTCCTTCAGTCACATCTACACAAGTATCACACACCTTCAACACCACCATGGTCCTTCACACACCTTCAACACCACCATGGTCCTTCACACACCTTCAACACCACCATGGTCCTTCACACACCTTCAACACCACCATGGTCCTTCACACACCTTCAACACCACCATGGTCCTTCAGTCACATCTACACAAGTATCACACACCTTCAACACCACCATGGTCCTTCACACACCTTCAACACCACCATGGTCCTTCACACACCTTCAACACCACCATGGTCCTTCACACACCACCATGGTCCTTCACACACCTTCAACACCACCATGGTCCTTCACACACCACCATGGTCCTTCACACACCTTCAACACCACCATGGTCCTTCAGTCACATCTACACAAGTATCACACACCTTCAACACCACCATGGTCCTTCACACACCTTCAACACCACCATGGTCCTTCACACACCTTCAACACCACCATGGTCCTTCAGTCACATCTACACAAGTATCACACACCTTCAACACCACCATGGTCCTTCACACACCTTCAACACCACCATGGTCCTTCACACACCTTCAACACCACCATGGTCCTTCACACACCACCATGGTCCTTCACACACCTTCAACACCACCATGGTCCTTCACACACCACCATGGTCCTTCACACACCTTCAACACCACCATGGTCCTTCAGTCACATCTACACAAGTATCACACACCTTCAACACCACCATGGTCCTTCACACACCTTCAACACCACCATGGTCCTTCACACACCTTCAACACCACCATGGTCCTTCACACACCACCATGGTCCTTCACACACCACCATGGTCCTTCACACACCTTCAACACCACCATGGTCCTTCACACACCTTCAACACCACCATGGTCCTTCACACACCTTCAACACCACCATGGTCCTTCACACACCTTCAACACCACCATGGTCCTTCACACACCTTCAACACCACCATGGTCCTTCACACACCACCATGGTCCTTCACACACCACCATGGTCCTTCACACACCTTCAACACCACCATGGTACACAAGTAGGCATGGTTTTGTCACCATTCCTCACATGCCAGACTTGATGGGAGGTCATGTCAGGGAGGGAAATAACGTTGGAGCTTATGAGAGAAAACAAATCAAATATAAATAAATAAATACATTAATTAAATAAATAAATATAAAATAACGTTGGAGCTTATGAGAGAAAACAAATCAAATATAAATAAATAAATACATTAATTAAATAAATAAATATAAAATAACGTTGGAGCTTATGAGAGAAAACAAATCAAATATAAATAAATAAAATAAATAAATAAATATAAAATAACGTTGGAGCTTATGAGAGAAAACAAATCAAATATAAATAAATAAATACATTAATTAAATAAATAAATATATAAATAACGTTGGAGCTTATGAGAGAAAACAAATCAAATATAAATAAATAAAATAAATAAATAAATATAAAATAACGTTGGAGCTTATGAGAGAAAACAAATCAAATATAAATAAATAAAATAAATAAATAAACATAAAATAACGTTGGAGCTTATGAGAGAAAACAAATCAAATATCAGTAAAAAAAATAAATACAAAAATACAAAAATAAATAAATAAATAACGTTGGAGCTTATGAGAGAAAACAAATCAAATATGAATAAATACAATAAATAAATAAATAACGTTGGAGCTTATGAGAGAAAACAAATCAAATATAAATAATTAAATACATTAATTAAATAAATAAATAAATATAAAATAACCTTGGACCTTATGAGAGAAAACAAATCAAATATAAATAAATAAATAAATAAAATAAATAAATACAAATAAAATAACGTTGGAGCTTATGAGAGAAAACAAATCAAATATAAATAAATAAATAAATAAATAAAATAAATAAATATAAAATAACGCTGGAACAAATCAAATATAAATAAATAAATAAATAAAATAAATAAATATAAAATAACGTTGGAGCTTATGAGATAAATAAATAGATAAAACAAATAAATAAATAAATAAATGTAAAATAACGTTGGAGCTTATGAGAGAAAACTACTAAAATATAAATAAATAAATAAATAAATAAATAAATATAAAATAACGTTGGAGCTTATGAGAGAAAACAAATCAAATATAAATAAATAAATAAATAAATAAATAAAATAAATAAATATAAAATAATGTTGGAGCGTATGAGAGACAACAAATTAAATATAAATAAATAAATAAATAAAATAAATAAATAAATAAATAAATAAATAAATAAATAAATAAATAAATAAATAAATATAAAATAATGTTGGAGCTTATGAGACAAAAAACAAATCAAATATAAATAAATAAATAAATAGAAAATAACATTAATTACACATTAATAACATGAAACATTAGTAACTTAAAAACAATAATAGTTAGACCAATAATTTTTGCAGCACAAATGTAACAAATGATTGGGGCTGGTTTGGGGAAATTTTGACATAGTTGGGTCTAGTTATGATTATTAACACATTAACTATGCGTTAATTACATACAACCATAAAACATTAGTAACTTAAAAACTATAATAGTAAGACCAACACTGTAACACAAACAATTGGTACAAGTTGAGGGAGATTTGTACAGGGTGGGCGGGGGAGGGGCAGCCCCTCGTACATCAGTCCCTTCCTGCTCTGTCACTGATAAGAATAAAACAGCCAATTTCCTTTGACACGTCGAAGACACTCAAAAACTTCCAATATGTTGCAATACATTTTAACACAAGTTTATCATACAGGACACACGGAAATATCAAGACCTGGAAGACGCACACGTCCACGGCCATTTTGGTTTTCAGGTAGCATTTTGCTCGGTTCCATTTTTTTGGTTTGATTTTCTAACTCTTATTAAAATGTTCTAACTTATTTTGTCCGTAGAATGTCTCTCAGGCTAATAAAAAATGAGCTGTGGGTCGCATTTTGGACGCCGCCGAGCTAAGATTTTTTCCAAGTAGCTTAGCATATACCCAAGTAGCTTAGCATATACTCATGTAGCTTAGCATATACCCAAGTATCTTAGCATATACACATGTAGCTTAGCATATACCCAAGTAGCTTAGCATATACCCATGTAACTTAGCATATACACATGTAGCTTAGCATATACCCAAGTAGCTTAGCATATACCCATGTAACTTAGCATATACCC
Organism: Entelurus aequoreus; assembly: GCF_033978785.1. Taxonomy (NCBI): domain Eukaryota; kingdom Metazoa; phylum Chordata; class Actinopteri; order Syngnathiformes; family Syngnathidae; genus Entelurus; species Entelurus aequoreus. The sequence continues at coordinate 91,688,416 of NC_084732.1, forward strand.
ATGTAGCTTAGCACATACCCATGTAGCTTAGCATATACCCAAGTATCTTAGCATATACCCATGTAGCTTTGCATATACCCAAGTAGCTTAGCATATACCCATGTAGTTTAGCATATACCCAAGTAGCTTAGCATATACCCATGTAGCTTAGCATATACCCATGTAGCTCAGCATATACCCAAGTATCTTAGCATATACCCATGTAGCTTTGCATATACCCAAGTAGCTTAGCATATACCCATGTAGTTTAGCATATACCCAAGTAGCTTAGCATATACCCATGTAGCTTAGCATATACCCATGTAGCTTAGCATATACCCATGTAGCTCAGCATATACCCAAGTATCTTAGCATATACCCATGTAGCTTAGCATATACCCATGTAGCTTAGCATATACCCATGTAGCTCAGCATATACCCAAGTATCTTAGCATATACCGATGTAGATTAGCATATACCCATGTAGCTTAGCATATACCCATGTAGTTTAGCATATACCCAAGTAGCTTAGCATATACCCATGTAGCTTAGCATATACCCATGTAGCTCAGCATATACCCAAGTATCTTAGCATATACCCATGTAGCTTTGCATATACCCAAGTAGCTTAGCATATACCCATGTAGTTTAGCATATACCCAAGTAGCTTAGCATATACCCATGTAGCTTAGCATATACCCATGTAGCTTAGCATATACCCATGTAGCTCAGCATATACCCAAGTATCTTAGCATATACCCATGTAGCTTAGCATATACCCATGTAGCTTAGCATATACCCATGTAGCTCAGCATATACCCAAGTATCTTAGCATATACCGATGTAGATTAGCATATACCCATGTAGCTTAGCATATACCCATGTAGTTTAGCATATACCCAAGTAGCTTAGCATATACCCATGTAGCTTAGCATATACCCAAGTAGCTTAGCATATACCCAAGTAGCTTAGCATATACCCAAGTAGCTTAGCATATACCCAAGTAGCTTAGCATATACCCAAGTAGCTTAGCATATACCCATGTAGCTTAGCATATACCCAAGTAGCTTAGCATATACCCAAGTATCTTAGCATATACCCATGTAGCTTAGCATATACCCATGTAGCTTAGCATATACCCAAGTAGCTTAGCATATACCCATGTAGCTTAGCATATACCCAAGTAGCTTAGCATATACCCATGTAGCTTAGCATGTACCCAAGTAGCTTAGCATATACCCATGTAGCTTAGCATAAACCCATGTAGCTCAGCATATACCCAAGTATCTTAGCATATAGCCATGTAGCTTAGCATATACCCATGTAGCTTAGCATATACCCAAGTAGCTAAGCATATACCCATGTAGTTTAGCATATACCCAAGTAGCTTAGCATATACCCAAGTAGCTTAGCATATACCCATGTAGTTTAACATATACCCATGTAGGTTATCATATGCCCAAGTAGCTTAGCATATACCCATGTAGCTTAGCATATACCCAAGTAGCTTAGCATATACCCATGTAGTTTAGCATATACCCAAGTAGCTTAGCATATACCCATGTAGCTTAGCATATACCCATGAAGCTTAGCATATACCCAAGTAGCTTAGCATATACCTATGTAGTTTAGCATATACCCATGTAGCTTAGCATATACCCATGTAGCTTAGCATATACCCAAGTAGCTTAGCATATACCCAAGTAGCTTAGCATATACCCATGTAGCTTAGCATATACCCAAGTAGCTTAGCATATACCCAAGTATCTTAGCATATACCCATGTAGCTTAGCATATACCCATGTAGCTTAGCATATACCCAAGTAGCTTAGCATATACCCATGTAGCTTAGCATATACCCAAGTAGCTTAGCATATACCCATGTAGCTTAGCATATACCCAAGTAGCTTAGCATATACCCATGTAGCTTAGCATAAACCCATGTAGCTCAGCATATACCCAAGTATCTTAGCATATAGCCATGTAGCTTAGCATATACCCATGTAGCTTAGCATATACCCAAGTAGCTAAGCATATACCCATGTAGTTTAGCATATACCCAAGTAGCTTAGCATATACCCAAGTAGCTTAGCATATACCCAAGTAGCTTAGCATATACCCATGTAGTTTAACATATACCCATGTAGGTTATCATATGCCCAAGTAGCTTAGCATATACCCATGTAGCTTAGCATATACCCAAGTAGCTTAGCATATACCCATGTAGTTTAGCATATACCCAAGTAGCTTAGCATATACCCATGTAGCTTAGCATATACCCATGAAGCTTAGCATATACCCAAGTAGCTTAGCATATACCTATGTAGTTTAGCATATACCCATGTAGCTTAGCATATACCCATGTAGCTTAGCATATACCCAAGTAGCTTAGCATATACCCGTGTAGCTTAGCATATACCCATGAAGCTTAGCATATACCCAAGTAGCTTAGCATATACCTATGTAGCTTAGCATATACCCATGTAGCTTAGCATATACCCAAGTAGCTTAGCATATACCCATGTAGCTTAGCATATACCCAAGTAGCTTAGCATATACCCAAGTAGCTAAACATATACCCAAGTAGCTTAGCATATACCATGTAGCTTAGCATATACCCAAGTAGCTTAGCATATACCCATGTAGCTTAGCATATACCCAAGTAGCTTAGCATATACCCAAGTATCTTAGCATATACCCATGTAGCTTAGCATATACCCAAGTAGCTTAGCATATACCCATGTAGCTTAGCATATACCCAAGTAGCTTAGCATATACCCATGTAGCTTAGCATATACCCAAGTAGCTTAGCATATACCCAAGTAGCTTATCATATACCCAAGTAGCTTAGCATATACCATGTAGCTTAGCATATACCCAAGTAGCTTAGCATATACCCATGTAGCTTAGCATATACCATGTAGCTTAGCATATACCCAAGTAGCTTAGCATATACCCAAGTAGCTTAGCATATACCCATGTAGCTTATCATATACCCAAGTAGCTTAGCATATACCCAAGTACCTTATCATATACCCAAGTAGCTTAGCATATACCATGTAGCTTAGCATATACCCAAGTAGCTTAGCATATACCCATGTAGCTTAGCATATACCCAAGTATCTTAGCATATACCCATGTAGCTTAGCATATACCCAAGTAGCTTAGCATATACCCAAGTACCTTATCATATACCCAAGTAGCTTAGCATATACCATGTAGCTTAGCATATACCCAAGTAGCTTAGCATATACCCATGTAGCTTAGCATATACCCAAGTATCTTAGCATATACCCATGTAGCTTAGCATATACCCAAGTAGCTTAGCATATACCCATGTAGCTTAGCATATACCCATGTAGCTTAGCATATACCCAAGTAGCTTAGCATATACCCATGTAGCTTAGCATATACCCAAGTAGCTTACCATATACCCAAGTAGCTTAGCATATACCATGTAGCTTAGCATATACCCAAGTAGCTTAGCATATACCCGTGTAGCTTAGCATATACCCAAGTAGCTTAGCATATACCCGTGTAGCTTAGCATATATATTGCTGCAGCTATCCATTATTGTAGCAATGGAGTAATCTATCGATTGTCCGATCAATCAAGTAATCGGATAAGACACACTTTAGGGCCTCGATGCGAATTTTAAGGGGTAAAAAAATGGAAATAAAATGTTTTCTGTTTGCAGTAACCTTTTTTTTCTTTTTTTTTACTAACAGTGCATTAGGGTTGCAACGTTAAATCAATGAAATTGATCAGTGCAAAGCTTTAATTCATATTCTGTTGCTTCCATTAATTATTTTAATGAGTGTAACTAATAAAAACTGATCAAATCCAGACCGCATGGAGAGGCGATGTTGCCATTTTCAATGCCAACAAAGTCAATGACTAACGTAAGTAAAATAAGGCTCCACTTTTCCAAACATACACTAGCCTGATGCTAATATACATTGGCTTTGCTGTTGACATGCTACTGATTAGCATTAGCGATTTTACATGGCGATTTCAACAAAAATGTCTTTGATTATTCCTGCACACAATTTTTATTAGACTTGGACAAACTTTATTGATCCACAAGGGAAATTGTTAAGTTAAAGTTAAAGTAGCAATGATTGTCACACACACACACACTAGGTGTGGAGAAATTATTCTCTGCATTTGACCCATCACCTTTGATCACCCCCTGGGAGGTGAGGGGAGCAGTGAGCAGCAGCGGCGGCAGCGCCCGGGAATAATTTTTTTGTGATTTAACCCCCAATTCCAACCTTTGATGCTGAGTGCCAAGCAGGGAGGTAATGGCTCCCATTTTTATAGTCTTTGGTATGACTCGGCCGGGGTTTGAACTCACAACCTACCCATCCCAGGGCGGACACTCGAACCACTAGGCCACTGAGTAGGTTCCACACAGTAGCTCAGTTACAAAGGATGGAAAGGATAATGCAGGTGTAAAGTAGACTAAATATGTACCATAGTAGCAATATAAAATATAACATATATGTAATATTTACATATTATATATATTATACAATTATTTTACACAACATTTTTACACACTGAATTACAAAACACATTTTTTTCAGTGAAATTGTCAATATCATAATATGTAAAAAAAAATTAAAAATCAGTTGACATATTTCAAACAGAAAAAAAAGATATTTGCTAATAATGAGGCAGATGAAGCTCTTCTACCTGATGATTGTCATGCATGCACGGTGGTAGTTTTGCTGGGGGTAATGTGACCTCCAGCCCGGGCCAGCGCTTGCTTCTATTTCATGACATCCTGCTTCTCTGACATGTTGTGTGTGTGGGATGATGGGGGAAGGGTAGGAAGAGGAAGTGTGTGTGTGTGCGCGCGTGTGTGTGTGTGTTCTTGTATTTCTACCCTTCTTGAGACATCAACAAGGAAAAGTAGCTTCCATATGAGGACCGGTGAACAAGTTAGGACCAAAATCATGGTCTCAATACGGAAATCCATTGCATCTAATAGAGAGCCAAATACTAGAATCCGTGAACATTGCTCCAAAGTCAAGATTTTTTTGTTCATTTAATGTGCATACAAAAGTAAACATTGACAGGTGCAAAGGCAGCAATATATGATAAAACAAGACAGCAGCTAAAGAAGGACTTCCATATTCATCCCCGAAAAATCCTGCCAGGTGAACGGCTGATTTTACGACTTCCGGTGCTGAAGTAAGACAACCCGCGTCCCATATGTGAGCATAGGATGAACAAACACACTACGCTACTAAGACTATAGTGGCCATTAACAGTTAGCTTCTACAGCTGGGTTGCCCAAAATGTGGCACAAAAAGGAGGAATTGACTGTGTCGGGTTTTAAAAGTGCTCCCCTCTGGTCAACATATGAAATAACAAGTGTGTGTAAAAATGTGAAGTGCTCCCCCTCTGGCCAACATATGTAATAACAAGTGTGTGTAAGAAATTGAAATGCGCCCCCTTTGACCAAAATGTATTCAAAACAAAAAAACAAAATATGCATATAGAGACATACTGTAATAACTTGAAGTAAATAATGAAGATTAAAAACTAGAGATGTCCGATAATATCGGTCTGCCGATATTATCGGCCGATAAATGCGTTAAAATGTAATATTGGAAATTATCGGTATCGTTTTTTTTATTATCAGTATCGGGTTTTTTAAAAAAAAATTTAAAATTTTATTAAATCCACATAAAAAACACAAGATACACTTACAATTAGATAGATAGATAGATAGATAGATAGATAGATAGATAGATAGATAGATAGATAGATAGATAGATAGATAGATAGATAGATAGATAGATAGATAGATAGATAGATAGATAGATAGATAGTACTTTATTGATTCCTTCAGGAGAGTTCCCTCGGGAAAATTTAAATTCCAGCAGCAGTGTACAAAATTGTAAAAAGTAAATAATGGGGGTATAAATGGAGACAAAATAGAAAAATATTACAATAGAATAAAAATAAAAAGCAACGATGAGAATAAAAATTAGTGCACCATCCCAAAAAACCTCCCTCCCCCATTTACACTCATTCACACAAAAGGGTTGTTTCTTTCTGTTATTAATATTCTGCTTCCTACATTATATATCAATATATATCAATACAGTCTGCAAGGGATACAGTCCGTAAGCACACATGATTGTGCGTGCTGCTGCTCCACTAATAGTACTAACCTTTAACACTTCATTTTACTCATTTTCATTAATTACTAGTTTCTGTGTAACTGTTTTTATATTGTTTCACTTTCTTTTTTAATCAAGAAAATGTTTTTAATTTAGTTATCTTATTTTATTTGATTCATTTTTTTAAAAAGTACCTTATCTTCACCATACCTGGTTGTCCAAATTAGGCATAATAATGTGTTAATTCCACGACTGTATATATCGGTTTATATCGGTATCGGTTGATATCGGTAACGGTAATTAAAGAGTTGGACAATATCGGCATATCGGATATCGGCAAAAAGCCATTATCGGACATCCCTATTAAAAACCAATTACAAACAACAAATTTAAAAATAACGAAAAACAGTCTTTCACAATGTGTCGACTTTTTTCTTATAAGATTGGGAAAAATTTCTCATATTCTTTCTGTTGCTGTAATATTGCAATATTTTCTCGTACAATTATTACTTTTTCATGCAAAATGGTGACATTTGTCGTATAAAACTCTTAGACTTTTATCACAATATTGCCAATGCTTTGTTGTTCTTGTAAAATAGTGACATTTTTTGAGTAAAAGTATGACTTTTGTCATAATTTTGCCAAGCAAAATTCCAATTATTATTATAATATGGCCATATAAAGTTGTGACTTTTGTCGAGTAAAATTTCGACTCTTTTCATAAAATTTCCACAATGTTAAGCTTTTTCTTGTAAAATTGTGATTGTTATTGAGTAAAATTCCAACTTTTATCATATTATTGCACAAATGTTCAGTTTTTCTTGCCACATTTTGACTTGCGTTGAGTAAAATGACCACTTGTATTATAATACTGCCAAAATTCTAGGTTTTTCTTGTGAAATTGTGACCTTTTTCTTGTGAAATTCCAACTCATTTTTCACAACAAAGCTTTGTTATATTTGCATAGTATGTATATATTATTAATGTTGCAAATATAAATCTTTATATATCTAGAAAGGCTGGTCCGAAAGAAGTGGGCATTTTTCTGAGGTCTCAAGAAGGTATCAAATACAAGAATGTGTGTGTGTGTGTGTTCTTGTATTTCTACCATTCTTGAGACATGAAGAAGGAAAAGTATCTTCCATATGAGGAGGTGTGAACAAGTGATGACATAAATCAATAACATTGCATCTAATAGACAATGTCTCATTTGTGGTGACATCTATCAAAATGAGGGTGGTCCCAAAAAAGAGGGATTTTTCAAATTGACTGTGTGTCACTTTTAAAAGTGCTCCCCCTCTGGTCAACATATGAAATAACAAATGTGTAAACATTCAAAGTGCTCCACCTCTGGCCAACATACGTAATAACAAGTGTGTGTGAGAAATTGAAATGCGCCCCCTTTGGCCAAAATGAATTAACAAAAATAAACATGTATATAGAGACATACTGTAACAACTTGAAGTCAATAATGAAGATTAAAAACCAATTAAAAGCAAAAAATTCAAAAAACTAAAAATGTACTAAAAGCTTACCTTTTTTATATTTGCATAGTATGTATATATTATTAATGTTGTATATACAAATCTTTATATATCTAGAAAGACCGGGCTTTCTGCTCCACCGCTCCCAGTCTGTGGAACGCTCTCCCTGACCACCTGAGGGCACCACAGACTGTGGATGCTTTTAAAAAAGGCTTAAAAACCCTTCTTTTTAAAAAAGCCTCTTTTTTTAGATTTATGCGTACTAGTTCTAGCTATTAGGCTGTTCTAGTTTTTATTTTGTTATTTTTTTATTATCTTTTTATTTTTATGTTTGTTTAATACACTGCAGCACTTTGAGGTTGCTTACTATCTCCACCTCTGTGCCGTTGATGAAGAGTGGAGCGTGGCTGGACTGGTGCTTCCTGAAGTCAACGATGATCTCCTTGGTCTTGTTGACATTCAGGACCAGGTTGTTGGTTCTGCACCAGTCAACCAGATGTTTCACCTCCTCCCTGTAGTCCATGTCGTTGTTGTCACGGATGAGGCCCACTACTGTCGTGTACTTCACAATGTGGTTAGTAGTGGACCTGGCGCAGCAGTCATGGGTCATCAACGTGAACAGCAGCGGACTCAGGACGCAGCCCTGGGGGGAGCCGGTGCTCAGGGAGATGGCACTGGAGGTGTTGTTGCCCACTCTCACAGATTGGGGTCTGTCTGTGAGGAAGTCAAGCAGCCAGTTGCAAAGGGGGTACTGAATCCAAGGGGGGCCAGTTTGCTCACCAAGTGCTGCGGGATGATGGTGTTGAATGCTGAGCTGAAGTCCAGGAACAACATCCGCACGTGTGTGTCCTTTCCTTCCAGATGTTCTAAGCTCAGGTGGAGTGCAGAGGAGATGGCGTCCTCTGTGGAGCGGTTAGGGCGATAAGCAAACTGGTATGGGTCGAATGTGGGGGGAAGTCTGGAGACAATATATTCCTTTACCAGCCTCTCCAAGCACTTCATTATGATGGGGGTGAGTGCAACGGGGCGATAATCATTGAGGGAGGAGATTGTGGGTTTTTTTGGCACTGGAATGATTGTGGCCGTCTTAAAACATGATGGTACCACAGCCTGGGTCAGCGAGATGTTGAAGATGTCTGTGAGAACCCCAGCCAGCTGGTCTGCACATCCCTTAAGCACCTTGCCCGGAATGTCATCAGGTCCTGGTGCTTTCCGGGGGTTCACTCTCCTCAGGGTTTTCTGGACATGTTATGTTATGTTATGTTATTTTCATTTATTATGCGCCCCCCAACCAACTGTTACATCAGCCCGGGGCGCAGCCCTAGTGGAGAAACAAAAAAACAGAAACAGAGACTGAGACACACAAAGGAATCTAAACTAAACATTTAAGACTCACAATGAAAACATAAATTAAAAGTCATCTGGGGTAAAAAGGTGAGTTTTAAGCCGTGCTCTAAAAGAGTCCAGATTGGTGGCGGACTTAATACTCAGGGGGAGCTTATTCCACAACCTAGATGCCATCACTGAGAAAGCACGGTCTCCCCTTGTCACTAGGTTTGACCGTGGGACCTTCAGGGTCATCTGGTTGTCTGATCTAAGGCAACGACCCAGCCTGGACCCATCCGCTATATCCAGGTTGAGCGGCTGCTCATCAGGGCGAGAGATGGATTTTCTCGCCGGAGTGGTGTTAAGTGCCTCCAACCTTGCAAAGTAGTTGTTAAGGTAATCTAGGAAGCTGATACTGTTGTCACAGGGACAGGGGGCAGCTTTATAGTCCGTGATGACCTGTATGCCCTGCCACATTTGTCTAGTGTTTGTAGGGTTCTCGAAGAAGTCCTGCACTTTCTGACTGTGAGCACGCTTTGCAACCTTAATGGCACGGTTCAGGTTAGATCTGGCTGATTTTAATGCCACCATGTCGCCAGACTTGAAAGCCTTGTTCCGAGCCTTCAGCATTGCACGTACCTCACTGTTCATCCAGGGTTTCTCCTTGGCCCGTGTGGGGATGTTCTTGACCACACTGACATCCTCCATGCACTTCTGAATGTATGCGGACACAGACTCTGCATACTCCTCCACACATGTGTGGTGATTTTCGGTGGCGGCTGCTTTGAACAAGTCCCAGTCTGTGGTTTCGAAGCAGTCTTGTACTGCTGACATTGCTCAATCTGGCCAGGTCCTCACCTGCTTCACTGTAGCTTGCTTCCTGATCAGCAGGGGCTTGTGTGCAGGAATTAGCATCACAGATAGATGGTCTGAGGAGCTGAGGTGGGGGCGTGGTGCAGCTTTATATGCATGTTTAATATTACTGTACACAAAGTCCAATCTGCTTCCCCCCCTGGTTGCAAAATTCACATATTGATGGAAATGAGGGAAAACTGTTTTCATGTTAGCTTGATTAAAATCCCCTGCCACGATGAAAACTCCCTCTGGATGTGTAGTTTGCAGTTCATTGATGGAGCAGTACAAAGCATTCAAAGCTTTTTTGGTGTTAGCACTGGGGGGAATGTACACTACTGTGAAGATCGTAGCACTGAATTCCCTGGGTAAATAAAATAGCCTGCATTTTATAGTTAATAGTTCAACATCAGGAGAGCAGTGACGTGATATTATCTTCCCATTATTGCACCAGTTATTATTGACGTATATGCAAACACCACCGCCTCGGGATTTACCAGTGAGAGATTTGCTCCTGTCCGCCCGAAACATAGTTAGCCCCTCGATGCTAACTGCCTCGCCCGGAACGGATGGTTTCAACCACGTTTCTGTTAGAAAATGGCGCAACAGTCTCTCATCTCGCGTCTTGCATTTAAATATCAATATAGATCATACAGTCTGCAAGGGATACAGTCCGTAAGCACACATGATTGTGCGTGCTGCTGGTCCACTAATACTACTAGTTAGAGTGTCCGCCCTGAGATCGGTAGGTTGTGAGTTCAAACCCCGGCCGAGTCATACCAAAGACTATAAAAATGGGACCCATTACCTTCCTGCTTGGCACTCAGCATCAAGGGTTGGAATTGGAGGTTAAATCACCAAAAATGATTCCCGGGCGCGGCACCGCTGCTGCCCACTGCTCCCCTCACCTCCCAGGGGGTGATCAAGGGGATGGGTCAAATGCAGAGGACAAATTTCACCACACCTAGTGTGTGTGTGACAATCATTGGTACTTTAACTTTAACATTTAACAGTTAATTTTACTCATTTTCATTAATTACTAGTTTCTATGTAACTGTTTTTATATTGTTTTACTTTCTTTTTTATTCAAGAAAATGTTTTTAATTTATTTATCTTATTTTATTTTATTAATTTTTTTAAAAAGGACCTTATCTTCACCATACCTGGTTGTCCAAATTAGGCATAATAATGTGTTAATTCCACGACTGTATACATCAGTATCGGTTGATATGGGTATCGGTAATTAAGAGTTGGACAATCTCGAAATATCGGATATCAGCAAAAAAGCCATAATCGGACATCCCTAATTATTATTATTTAGGGCTGTGAATCCTTGGGTGTCCCACGATTCAATTTAATATCGATTCTTGGGGTCACGATTCGATTCAAAATCGATTTTTTCCGATTCAACGCGATTCTCGATTCAAAAAATGATATTTTCCAGATTCAAAAGGATTCTCTATTCATTCAATACATAGATTTCAGCAGGATCTACCCCAGTCTGCTGACTTGCAAGCAGAGTAGTAGATTTTTGTAAAAAGCTTTTATAATTGTAAAGGACAATGTTTTATCAACTGATTGCAATAATGTACATTTGTTTGAACTATTAAATGAAGCAAAAATATGACTTATTTTATCTTTGTGAAACTATTGGACACAGTGTGTTGTCAAGCTTATGAGATGCGATGCAAGTGTAAGCCACTGTGACACTATTGTTCTTTTTTATTTTAATGTCTAATGATAATGTCAATGAGGGATTTTTAATCACTGCTATGTTGAAATTGTAACTAATATTGATACTGTTGTTGATAATATTCATTTTTGTTTCACTACTTTTGGTTTGTTCTGTGTGGTGTTTGTGTCTCCTCTCAATTGCTCTGTTTATCAATCAATCAATGTTTATTTATATAGCCCTAAATCACAAGTGTCTCAAAGGGCTGTACAAGCCACAACGACATCCTCGGTACAGAGCCCCCATGCAGTTCTGAGTGTTGCTGGGTCAGGTTTGCTTTTGGAATTGGATTGCATTGTTATGGTATTGCTGTGTATTGTTTTGTTGGATTGATTACCGTATATTACCAAGTAGTAGCCTGGGCGTTTATTTCACAAAATGGATTTTGGAGACAGGCGTTTAAAAGAAGCAGGCGGTTATTTGCACAAGGCTTTTATTTATTTTTGCAGCAGCCTGCACCAGGCCATTATTTGGTTACAACGGTTACTGTCCAGTATTTTTTTTACGTAGAAAAAACTTTAAATGTAAAAGCAATTGTAAACATACAAACAAAAAAACAAGAGATCAACATGAGGTAGGCTATCAAAAGACAAGAGATCAACAAGGCCTCAACATGGCAGTAGTGCAACAATTGTCAAATAGAATACCAATACTAAAAAGAAATACACTTTTTAAATAAAGCAGCCTACCGGGAAAGATAAAATTATGGTACCAAGTACTCAAGTATAAAACCCACCATCAAAACAGAACAATAATACTGTCACTTAAATAAAATAAAGGCTACAGTACTCCAAGTTTTAAATAAAGCAGCATACAGGAAAAATACAATTATGGTACCAAGTACTCTATAAAACCATCAAAACAATAATACTGCAGCAAACGCAACCCCAGTAGCATTTCAATCTAAATTATGCAAATAACAGCCCATGGGCGTCTTAATGAAATTAAACAATGGATGTCCGCTAACTTTTTGCAACTCAACGCTAAGAAAACGGAAATGCTGATTATCGGTCCTGCTCAACACCGACATCTATTTACTAATACCACCTTAACATTTGACAACCAAACAATTAAACAAGGCGACTCGGTAAAGAATCTGGGTATTATCTTCCACCCAACTCTCTCGTTTGAGTCACACATTAAGAGTGTTACTAAAACGGCCTTCTTTCATCTCCGTAATATCGCTAAAATTCGTTCCATTTTGTCCACAAGCGATGCTGAGATCATTATCCATGCGTTCGTTACGTCTCGTCTCGATTACTGAAACGTTTTATTTTCGGGCCTCCCTATGTCTAGCATTAAAAGATTACAGTTGGTACAAAATGCGGCTGCTAGACTTTTGACAAAAACAAGAAAGTTTGATCATATTACGCCTATACTGGCTCACCTGCACTGGCTTCCTGTGCACCTAAGATGCGACTTTAAGGTTTTACTACTTACGTATAAAATACTACACGGTTTAGCTCCTGCCTATCTTGCCGATTGTATTGTACCATATGTCCCGGCAAGAAATCTGCGTTCAAAGAACTCCGGCTTATTAGTGATTCCCAGAGCCCAAAAAAAGTCTGCGGGCTATAGAGCGTTTTCTATTGGGGCTCCAATACTATGGAATGCCCTCCCGGTAAAAGTTAGAGATGCTACCTCAGTAGAAGCATTTAAGTCCCATCTTAAAACTCATTTGTATACTCTAGCCTTTAAATAGACTCCCTTTTTAGACCAGTTGATCTGCCGTTTCTTTTCTTTTCTTTTCTACTCTGCTCCCAACCCGGGGTGGACCGCTAGCCTGTGCATCGGATGGGGACATCTCTACGCTGCTGACCCGTCTCCGCTCGGGATGGTTCCTGCTGGCCCCACCATGGACTGGACTTTCGCTGATGTGTTGGACTTTCACAATATTATGTCAGACCCACTCCACATCCATTGCTTTCGGTCTCCCCTAGAGGGGGCGGGCGGGTTACCCACATATGCGGTCCTCTCCAAGGTTTCTCATAGTCCAGGGGTCGGCAACCCAAAATGTTGAAAGAGCCATATTGGACCAAAAATACAAAAACAAATCTGTCTGGAGCCGCAAAAAATTAAAAGCCATATTACATACAGATAGTGTGTCATGAGATATAAATTGAATTAAGATGACTTAAAGGAAACCAAATGACCTCAAATATAGCTACAAATGAGGCATAATGATGCAATATGTACATATAGCTAGCCTAAATAGCATGTTAGCATCGATTAGCTAGCATTAATGCAGTGACCAAATATGTCTGAATAGCACTCCACACAAGTCAATAACATCAACAAAACTCACCTTTGTGCCTTCACGCACAATGTCAACAGTTTGGTGGACAAAATGAGACAGAAAAAGAAGTGGCATAAAACACGTCCTAGAAAGTCGGAGAAAGTTACACATGTAAACAAACGGCGGTGAGTTCAAGGACCGCCAAAATTAGTAGGACAAAACGGCGCTCGCCAAATACTCGAATCAGTGAAGCATGTTTAATATAAACAGTGTGATTTATAACAATTAGGGAGGTTTGTGTCATGTTTGTCATCCTACAGAAACCATATTAGAACAAAAAATATATTTTTTCCCCTCATCTTTTTCAATTTTTCATACATTTTTGAAAAAGCTCCAGAGAGCCACTAGGGCGGCGCTAAAGAGCCGCATGCGGCTCTAGAGCCGCGGGTTGCCGACCCCTGTCATAGTCATTCACGTCCCACTGGGGTGAGTTTTCCTTGCCCGTATGTGGGCTCTGTACCGAGGATGTCCTTGTGGCTTGTACAGCCCTTTGAGACACTTGTGATTCAGGGCTATATAAATAAACATTGATTGATCGATTGATTGATTTGGACATAGGCGGTTATTAGGAAGAGGCGGTTAATTCACAAAACGGGGTCAGACTATTAGGGCGGCTATTAGGACATGGGCGGTTATTTGCCCAAGGGTGTTTATTTGGTAATATACAGTAATTAAAAAAAAAAGGAAAAAAAATAAATAAAATAAAATCGATTTTTTTCAAAATGAGAATCGATTCTGAATCGCGATTTGAATTCGAATCGATTTTTTCCCCACACCCCTATTATTATTATTATTAAAGGGTGGTCCTAAAGAGGTAGGCATTTTTCGGAGGTCTCAAGAAGGTAACAAATACAAGAATGTGTGTTTGTGTGTGTGGTTGGCGGAGGTGGGGGTGAAGAATGCTTGGTATGTGCGGACGACACCAACACGAAAGGCGGCAAATGTTTCCAGCCGGTGGAAATGAACCCGGAAACCTTTCTTCTATCCGCGTTTTGATCCACTCCTCGACGCCAAAAGACGACGTGGCACACGCGACGTGGAATAAAGGTGAGAAGTGAGCTTTTGGTGGCGAGATCCTGCGGTGGTTAGGAGGCCCAACACCCCCCCGGAGCGGCGAATGGTTGAGTCCGTAGTAGGCAGGACTGTGAGCGGTCTGCAGCAGGACGTCGGAGATCAATGAACCGGACCCGAGGCTCGCTGGTTCGGCGTAAAGTGAGCGGATAGACGAGTCCCTCCCCCGGATAAATGTGTCACTACCTTCAGGGCGGCCAGGCTTCGTCTAACAATGCCGACATTTTAAACAGACGCCTGTTGTTTTTTTTAGCCGACTCACCGCTTCCGACTTCTTCTTCTTCTTCGTGGGTGATATTGGTGACTTCTTCTTCTTCTTCTTCTTCTTCTTCTTCTTCGCGGGTGATCGTGGTGCTGCAACCTCCAACATTACCGTAGTGGTGCCAACAAGCCTCCAACATTACCGCAGGATGATCTTCGCCAACACGGGCAACCCGCTGAAAAGTGGCAGCCGCAAGCAGGTAGGCCGCCTTTCTACTTTTCTACTACTGCCACTTTCCTGGCGCACGGATGACATTGGGAAGCCCTTCCTGACGTCGCCTTTTGTCGAATGACACCCGCGGCCGCCCAGAGGAGGAAGGACGGGGAAGAATATATTTATTTGCATTATCGCCGCCGTGCTGGTGGAGGGAATGAAGTGCGGGACAATATGGAAAGAAGAGCGAGGATGAATAAGAGTCATAAAAAGCAAGATGGAGAGATCACATCTGATCCTGTGAGGAGGAGGAGGAGGAGGAGGAGGAGGATGGAGATGAGAGCAGCTGCTCAGCCTTTAATTGTTGTGTGCATAGAACCTGAATATATATTATTACAACCTCAACATACTTTATTATAACCTCAATATACATTATTATTACCTGAACATACATTGTGGTTATTATTACCTGAACATACATGATGGTTATTATAACCTGAACATACATTATTATATCCTGAACATATATTATGGTTATTATAACCTTAAATACATTATTATAACCTGAACGTACATTATGATTATTATAACCTGAACATATATTATGGTTATTATAACTTTAACATATATTGTGGTTATTATAACCTTAAATACATTATGGTTATTATAACCTGAACATACATTATTATAACCTGAATGTACATTATGGTTATTACAACCTGAACACACATTAAGGTCATCATAACCTGAACATACGTTATGGTTATTATAACTTAAACATACATTATGGTTATTATAACCTGAACATACATTATGGTTATTATAACTTAAACATACATTATGGTTATTATAACCTGAACATACATTATGGTTATTACAACCTGAACACACATTATGGTTATTATAACCTGAACATACGTTATGGTTATCATAACCTAAACGTACATTATGGTTATTATAACCTGAACATACAGTTCATTATGGTTATTATAACTTAAACATACATTATGGTTATTATAACCTGAACACACATTATGGTTATAATAACCTGAACATGCATTGTGGTTATTATAACCTGAACATACATTATGGTTATCATAACCTAAACATACATTATGGTTATTATAACCTGAACATACAGTACATTATGGTTATTATAACTTAAACATACATTATGGTTATAATAACCTGAACATGCATTGTGGTTATTATAACCTGAACATACATTATGGTTATTATAACCTGAACATACAGGTTATTATAACCTGAACATACAGTATATTATGGTTATTATAACTTAAACATACATTATGGTTATTATAACCTGAACACACATTATGGTTATTATAACCTGAACATGCATTATGGTTATTATAACCTGAACATACATTATGGTTATTATAACCTGAACATACATTATGGTTGTTATAACACGAACATACATTATGGTTATTATAACTTAAACATACATTATGGTTACTATAACCTGAACATGCATTATGGGTATTGTAGTCCTCTTTAATTGTGACCATGTACATAACCTAAACATACATTATGGTTATTATAACTTAAACATACATTATGGTTATTATAACCTAAACATGCATTATGGGTATTGTAGTCCTCTTTAATAGTTGTGTGCATATACATGAACCACAACTTGCATTATGGGTATTGTAGTCCTCTTTAATAGTTGTGTGCATATACATGAACCACAACTTGCATGATGGTTATTGTAGTTCTCTTTAAAGGGGTCATATTATAATGTTTTTCTCCATTTAAAACACTTCCTTGTGGTATATATAACATGTTTTGGTGATACTTTGCTCAAAATGTTGCATTGATTAAGTTTTACAGACCATCTTCAAGCCGCTTTCTGACCGTATCTTTTTGTGGGCGGGTCTTGTTTACGTGCTTCCACTTATAGCGTCTTCTCGCCGTCGGCCATGTTGTAGTGTTTAGCGCTTCCATCGCGAGTCTACTGAGAGATATAAGTTAGAACTGTACGCTACTTTGGTTATTGTAGTCCTCTTTAATTGTGATCATGTATATCACTTAAACATGTATTATGGTTTTTGTAGTCCTCCTTAATTGTGATCATGTATATAACTTAAACATGTACTATGGTTATTGTAGTCCTCTTAATTGTGATCATGTATATCACTTAAACATGTACTATGGTTATTGTAGTCCTCTTAATTGTGATCATGTATATAACTTAAACATGTACTATGGTTATTGTAGTCCTCTTAATTGTGATCATGTATATAACTTAAACATGTACTATGGTTATTGTAGTCCTCTTTATTGTGATCATGTATATAACTTAAACATGTGCTATGGTTATTGTAGTCCTCTTTAATTGTGATCATGTATATAACTTAAACATATATTCTGGTTATTGTAGTCCTATTTAATTGTGATCATGTATATAACTTAAACATGTACTATGGTTATTGTAGTCCTCTTTATTGTGATCATGTATATAATTTAAACATGTATTATGGTTATTGTAGTCCTCTTTGATTGTGATCATGTATATAACCTCAACATGTATTATGGTTATTGTAGTACTATTTAATTGTGATCATGTATATAACTTAAACATGTACTATGGTTATTGTAGTCCTCTTTAATTGTGATCATGTATATAACTTAAACATGTACTATGGTTATTGTAGTCCTATTTAATTGTGATCATGTATATAACTTAAACATATATTCTGGTTATTGTAGTCCTATTTAATTGTGATCATGTATGTAATTTAAACATGTATTATGGTTATTGTAGTCCTATTTAAGTGTGATCATGGCCGTATCCTACAGTTTGACCTTTTCAGGTGAACAGGAAGTGAGGGTCCTCTTTACAGCCACACCTTCTGATTGGTATGGAAGATTGACGATGTAGAATGCAGAAGCAGAGTTTTTATGGCGACGTGTGATTGAAATATGAGCTTCACATGGATTGAATTATTCCAGCACGTTCGGGTTCCATCCATATTAATCAATGAAGTGATTGGGATGTGATTCCTGCAGGGAAACAAAGAGGGATTTTTTTTTCTCTCTCCATGCCTGCGTCTTGTTGGAGCCAGGGGCGGAGTTAAGACTGAAGAAGATCCGGGTCTTATCCCAAAGGATTGATGGATTCTTTAGCACTTGGAAAAAAGTGCCACTTTTTAGAAGAAGAAAAAAAATACGGCTTCTCACCTTCCAAATTCTGACTACTTGAAGGGGGATTGCACATTTTTGGAATTTTGTCTATCATTCAGGATTCTTATGTAGGCCAATAACACATACTCTATGTTTTTTTTAATGCATTGTAAGTTGTAAATAAAGGTTAGCAAAAGTCAGCTAACAATGGAACCAACAGGAGTACTCTAATCCGTTCATAAAGCGCTCTAAAAACATTTGTAAGCCTCCATCAAGATTTTATATACACCCTGCAAGTATATATGTAATGTATTAACATTCATAATACATGTAATATTGATATATTTTGATCATTTTAAGCGTATTAAATTCACAGACGCATCACAAGGTTCAATTTTCACTTCAACAACAACAAGACTACTTTCTTTCTTTCTTTCTTTTAGTTTATTTGGAACATGAACACATTTACATCATAATACATCACACAATTTCATATCATTTCATTTACATCATGCCCGAAAAGGAGTAGGAAGAAGCAAAGCTTATTTAATCCTACCCCTTTCCCACTTCAAAGCATTTACAATTATATAAAATCATTTACTGACCTTTTTATATAATAAAATAACATCTATGAATTAGTATATACAACAGTTTGTAATATGTAATTAATTAATTCAGTCATTATTAACATACTGAGATGAAGAATATTTTCAATAAGGTTGGAAGTTTTTCTCATAATTCTTCTTCTTTGTACTTTGTAAGCACTATTAATTTAAACAACCTCTTAAACTGGATCATGTCAGTACAATTTTTAACTTCTTTACTTAATCCATTCCATCATTTAATTCCACATACTGTTATGCTAAAAGTTTTAAGTGTTGTACGTGCATATAAATGTTTTAAATTATTTACAAGACTACTAATCATGGCAGATTTGATGAGAGACAGCAAAGACTACTTTGGTACAAATAATGATCCAGAAACTTCTATTTTTGATCCTGAATATAAGGAGGATGATCTACCAGTTTTAGAAAAAAACAGATCCAGTTTTAGTGAAACACTAAGCATCATGTGGCAGTATTGCTAAGTGCTAAACAAGAAATATAAACTATCAATATAGTAAAACAATCTCTTACTGTACAATGTTTGCTCTCAATGGGATAAAGACTGATGGGATGTTTATATATTCCCCTTTACATGAAGAATTATTCCTAATCCTCGCAAAGAGATGAAAAAGATGGTCTGTAAAGCTTCAGCTTGGTTCCCACAGTGTTGGATTGAAGAACTCCTTCATTGCGCACTCCATCCAGCTGTATAATCACTGGCCATACAGCAATAGATGATATCAGTCTATTACCTGACATGTTAGCTACATCGCTTTGTTTACAATGTATATTTTCTCTATTTTATGCTGCAGCTGTTACATATACTGTAATATTGTACATGGTAATTGTTATATATTGTATATATGATACAAACATACTATAATATATCAGTATATATCATATACTGTACATATATTAAGTAGATATTACATATATGTTATATTTTATATTGCTACTACGGTACATTTTTAGTCTATTTTATACCTGCATTGTCCTTTCCATCCTTACACTTTCCATCCTTTGTAACTGAGCTACTGTGTGGAACAATTTCCCTTGTGGATCATTAAAGTGTGTCTAAGTAAAACATAATCTATGCAAAGAACCACCATTCCATGTGAAGTAGACCACAAGGAAGTCTTTAAATGTAGATTAAAAAAATCATAATATGACCCCTTTAATGCGCCTTTTGTATGAACAAATATCTGAATAGACCTGCTCATCGGCAGTGCGCCTTATAATCCGGTGCGACATATGGCGGTACGATTCACAAACCTGAATCATCACAGCGGGTGTTGTTGTTTATCTGTCGTGTTACTTTTAGTTGGGAAAAAACTTCCTGATATTCATGTTTATGGTCTGTTCTGTAATGCGCACATAGGATGCACAGTATGCATTGAAACTTTACGCGGCCCCTCTGTTGGACTCTGGTACTGCATGTTCTTCTTCCAAAAGTAAAATTGGGATTTATGTCTTTCCCTGGTAGCCACCCCCTAGCGCCGCTCCGAAAGCTGCTTTTTTGTGGTCTCGAGAAGAAGCCTTTGAAGCTCCCCAAAAATTAGTGTATTAGTAATTGCATACCAACAAAAAAAGGGCCTCTGCTTGAAGACCCAACAGATGTTTGTGCCACAGCGAAGCGTTCTGTGAAAAATAATCCTCCATGAACATCCGACCGTCACATGACTTGGTAGGAAAATCTTGGTGTTTGGGGTTGGCATGACTGCGGTGGTATCCATGGCTTTGGGTCTCTGCGTGGATTGTCCTTTGGTTACGGACAGATGGCGCGACGGTGCCAGGCTTTGTGTTGGAACAGATCTGGAGAGGGTTTGGGCTGGCTGGGAGCTATTTTCATGGATGAGTAAGGGGAAGGAAATGCTTCGCGGGTCAGTGCTGGCGTGGTGCGGCTCGCAAGAAGGAAAACGGAGCAAGATATGATCATGAAGTCATTATTCTAGGCACCCAAATGCCAAACCTCATTGGTATTTAAGAGCTTGATGTTGTCTCGATTGCTTAACAAAGTATTGAGAAGTTGTCTAATTGGAACCTGCTGAAGGACATCAACGTGGAGAGCAGGCTGGTACACGGCAGCAGATCGTAGACCTGTGCTTTGTCATGTTTTTAATCCCTCCAGACGAGAATTCCTTGTGATAACAGTTGACCGGTGCTTTAAATGTGATTATGTGGCTCCCTTCTACACTCTGGAAGCTAACAGTGGCCCTCCTGTGTGCAGTCCTACCCCATGACTCCGTCCAGTCCCAGCAGCAGCAGCAACAGCAGCAGCACAGGCCTGGAGCAGCTCAGCAAGACCAACCTGTACATCCGGGGTCTGCCTCCTGCCACCACAGACCTGGACCTGGTCAAACTCTGTCACCAGTGAGTACAATCATGTGTCTTTCAGGGTCTACGTCTGCATGGGCAACGGTCTACGCTAGATTTCTCACAGGTTTATAAAGCTCGGACTCTGACCACCGTCGTTTTAACCCTGGATCATCTCATCAATTTAGCAGTTTTTACTGTTTACCTTCCTAACGTCATGAGTTTATACTTAAAAAATATGTCCGATTCATCAACATTTTCGCTTCCATAAACGGAATTAACTGTAAAACTCTCGACAGTTCATATTAAAGGCCTACTGAAATGAAATTTTTTTATTTAAACGGGAATAGCAGATCCATTCTATGTGTCATACTTGATCATTTCGCGATATTGTCATATTTTTGCTGAAAGGATTTAGTAGAGCGAATCGACGATAAAGTTCGCAACTTTTGCTCGCTGATAAAAAAAAGCCTTGCCTGTACCGGAAGTAGCGTGACGTCACAGGGGGTAATATTCCTGACAATTCCCCGTTGTTTACAATGGAGCGAGAGAGATTCGGACCGAGAAAGTGACGATTACCCCATTAATTTGAGCGAGGATGAAAGATTCGTAGATGAGGAACGTTACAGTGAAGGACTTGAGAGGCAGTGATGGACGTATCTTTTTTCGCTCTGACCGTAACTTAGGTACAAGCTGGCTCATTGGATTCCACACTCTCTCCTTTTTCTATTGTAGATCACAGATTTGTATTTTAAACCACCTGGGATACTATATCCTCTTGAAAATGAGAGTCGAGAACGCCAAATGGACATTCACAGTGACTGAACATGTAAATACACCATTAATAATATTCAGCTTTTCGAAGCTAAAAAAAATAGAAGCTAACCTAGCTACGTAGCCAACGTGATAGCATAGCAGTCTCAAATGCAGATAGAAACTAAATAAAAAAAAACCCTGACTGGATGGATAGACAGAAGATCAAAAATACTATTAAACCATGAACATGTAAATACGCGATTAATAATATTCAGCTTGGCGAAGCTAAAAAAACAGAAGCTAACTTAGATGCGGCGGCGGGCTTACTCACTGTAGTGCGTCTGCTATCCTGCTCAAAACACAACACAACCTCCTGGTGTTGGTGTTGCTGTAGTCCGCCGCTCCACCGATCGCACCTACAACTTTCTTATTTGCAGTCTCCATTGTCCATTAAACAAATTGCAAAAGATTCACCCACACAGATGTCCAGAATACTGTGGAATTTTGTCGAAGAAAACAGAGGTATTTGAATTGGGTCCAAACACTTCCCTTGCCCTCGTGACGTCACGCGCATACGTCATCATACCGCGACGTTTTCAAGCGGAAGTTTCCTGGGAAGTTTAAAATGTCACTTTATAAGTTAACCCGGCCGTATTGGCATGTGTTGCAATGTTAAGATTTCATCATTAATATATAAACTATCAGACCGCGTGGTCGGTAGTAGTGGCTTTCAGTAGGCCTTTAAGCTTGCTCGCTAGCTTAAATGCTAATATGAATATAAGGCACATTACCATATTTCCCCATGAAGAAACACCATAACCCAATTTAAACTGGCACAAACACAACTAACTAAGATATTCAGTTGTGTACATTGAACCCAGCAGCTGAGTGACAGATCTATACAACAGGAAGTGACGTCACTTAAACCAGACGCGTATGATTTGTTTTGTGTTTATCATAAAAAAAAAACACCACAAAACCTAAAATACTGTGCTAATAATGATGACATTGATCAGTCATTTTTGTGTTGTTGCAAAGTATCGTGACAAGTACATGTCATTTATTGATTGCGGTGCTTTGCCACAGCAAAATATAAGCCGGCACATGAAAACATGTTTAAGTAATCTATTTCGGGTTGTTCCGATACCAATATTTTGGTGCCGGAACCAAAATGTATTTCGATACTTTTCAAAATAAAGTTTAAAAGTTTCATTTTTGGCTTTATTTTAACAGAAAATCTTATGATACATTAAAAATGTGTTTCCTAATATATATCTGCTTATTTTATGTTTGAACATGTTCTATCTACACTTCTGTTCAAATGTAATAATCACTTATTCTTCTCTTGTTTGATACTTGACATTAGTTTTGGATGATACCACACATTTAGGTATGGATCCGATACCAAGTAGTTACAGGTACAGTCTCCAATAACACCAGAAAAACATACTAGATTTGTTGCTAGTCGTTTTTGTTCAAGGAAAAGTCACTAAAAGAGTAGTAGTACTCTCTAGGAACTTCTCAACAAAGTACATTGTACAAGAAGCAGCAACAATTACAGCAAGACGATACAATACAAAATATATGTTAATACTAATTAATAATAATTATTACTTATTACTTATTACTTATTACTTATTACTAATTAATACTAAACCTACTCAGTGGCCTAGTGGTTAGAGTGTCCGCCCTGAGATGGGTAGGTTGACGGGTAGAAAACAAAGATGCTAAATCGACATTTGACAGGTAGAAAACAAAGATGCTAAACTGACAGTTGACAGGTAGAAAACAAAGATACTAAACTGACAGTTGACAGGTAGAAAACAAAGATGCTAAACTGACTGTTGACGGGTAGAAAACAAAGATGCTAAACTGACTGTTGACGGGTAGAAAACAAAGATGCTAAATCGACAGTTGACAGGTAGAAAACAAAGATGCTCAACTGACAGTTGACGGGTAGAAAACAAAGATGCTAAACTGACAGTTGACAGGTAGAAAACAAAGATGCTAAACTGACAGTTGACAGGTAGAAAACAAAGATGCTAAACTGACAGTTGACAGGTAGAAAACAAAGATGCTAAACTGACAGTTGACAGGTAGAAAACAAAGATGCTAAACTGACAGTTGACAGGTAGAAAACAAAGATGCTAAACTGACAGTTGACGGGTACAAAACAAAGATGCTAAACTGACAGTTGACGGGTAGAAAACAAAGATGCTAAACTGACAGTTGACGGGTAGAAAACAAAGATGCTAAACTGACAGGTGACAGGTAGAAAACAAAGATGCTAAACTGACAGTTGACAGGTAGAAAACAAAGATGGTGTTCAGCGTTTTCCTGCTCAAATGATGGGACTGTTGAAAATAGGAATCGGGGGATTACTTTTCACAAGTACTACTCAGTGGCCTAGTGGTTAGAGTGTCCGCCCTGAGATGGGTAGGTTGTGAATTCAAACCCCGGCCGGGTCATACCAAAGACTATAAAAATGGGAGCCATTACCTCCCTGCTTGGCACTCAGCATCAAGTGTTGGAATTGGGGGTTAAATCACCAAAAATGATTCCCGGGCGCGGCTACGCTGCTGCCCACTGCTCCCCTCACCTCCCAGGGGGTGAACAAGGGGATGGGTCAAATGCAGAGGACACATTTCACCACACCTCGTGTGTGTGTGACAATCATTGGTACTTTTAACTTTAATTAATAATAACACAGATTTGTTTTTAAATGTTTGTTTTGACATTTTTCAGGCCATTTTAAAGAAAATATAGCATCAACGCTGATATTAAAGTATTTCTGATTCCGATTCTGATTCTGATTATGCAAATTGTACCTTGATGTCATATTGACCACGCCCCCAATTGCAATCTGGGGGAAATCTTGCAGCTAAATTGTAAAAAATGATAAAAGAGTTTTTGCAGCTACAACAGTTTCCAATGGGCCGTGAGGTGAAAGGTGACTGATGATGTCATTCAACACTGTCTTTGTGGGCGTGGCTTTATGCACTTCCTCAAACCGTTCCGATGAAATAGGAAGCACACACTTATCTAAAATGCCTTAGTAAGTTGAAAATGTCACATTCCAGGCGGAACTACACCGCCAAAACTGTAATCTCAGCAACACCGAATAGTGTTTGGTCGAATCTTACAATCTTAGACGTAGTATTTCAAGAAGATTAAAAAGCACAGTTCCACTGGATGGTAGAGAGTTCAGGGAGTCAAAGTTAGTTTTTCTGTTGATTCATTATTTTGCTTATATGAAGTAATAACATGCTGAGAATCAGTGGGGTGATTTTGGTCTTTTTTGTCCTCAGGTAGATCATTTTTTTCACATTAAGTGATATGGAATGTAACTTTATTGTCATCGCATTTAAAAAAATAAAACATATATATATATATATATATATATATATATATATATATATATATATATATATATATATATATATATATATATATATACACTACCGTTCAAAAGTTTGGGGTCACATGTAAATGTCCTTATTTTTGAAAGCAAAGCACTGTACTTTTCAATGAAGATAACTTTAAACTAGTCTTAACTTGAAAGAAATACACTCTATACATTGCTAATGTGGTAAATGACTATTCTAGCTGCAAATGTCTGCTTTTTGGTGCAATATCTACATAGGTGTATAGAGGCCCATTTCCAGCAACTATCACTCCAGTGTTCTAATGGTACAATGTGTTTGCTCATTGGCTCAGAAGGCTAATTGATGATTAGAAAACCCTTGTGCAATCATGTCAATCACACATCTGAAAACAGTTTAGCTTGTTACAGAAGCTACAAAACTGACCTTCCTTTGAGCAGATTGAGTTTCTGGAGCATCACATTTGTGGGGTCAATTAAACACTCAAAATGGCCAGAAAAAGAGAACTTTCATCTGAAACTCCACAGTCTATTCTTGTTCTTAAAAATGAAGGCTATTCCACTAAATTGTTTGGGTGACCCCAAACTTTTGAACGGTAGTGTATATGTATACAAGTTTTATATCTTCAGGAAAACGCTGCTGCAATGTTATTGTCATCATCTCTCAGGACAAGTAGATCGAGTCATCCGAGGGAAGAAAATGTGTTCCTAGTCTTGGTATGTAATAAAGAAGGAGTAGAGTGGTCTACAGGATCCTACGTAGATGTGAGCAGTTCTGTGTTGGACGCCATCATCATGAGCGCAGTATTTCCCCACCAGCTTATGGAGGCAGCCATTCAGCCATGAAAGCAGCAGCAGCTGTTTGTGTCCTCGGCGCTTGTTTTGTTTCTCTTCCCCATGCTGTTTGCCAGCACAAAGCAGAAATGAAAGCGCTTTATCGTAGCAACGAGGCCTGAATGGTGATGACAGCTCGCCATTCCCACTGTTTGTGTGTGTGAGAGATTGAAAATATGACTGATCTTTTAAGCCTCGGTTATGTTGAATTGTTTTAGTGTCACCCGGGTATTGTCAATATTGCACACAAATGGCAATTAGGTATGAGTTTCAGGTGGTTGACAATATCTTCTGCATATTGTCTTCACAGGTATGGCAAGATTCAGTCAGCAAAGGCCATTTTGGACAAGACAACCAACAAATGTAAAGGTTGGTAACATATTCATTTATCCGCCACTTATAACAACATACTTTTAAAGGGAAACTTCACTTTTTGGGAATGTTGCCCATCATTCATAATACTTAAGGAAGACAAGAACGTATGTCTTTTCTCTTTTATGCATTCTAAGCTAGCAAAAGTCAACTAACAATGAAGCTATCAGGAGTCACTCGATTCCGCCTATAAAGAGCTCTAAAACATCCAAAAACATGACTAAATTGCTATTTTTCATGCATCATACGCTGTTAACATGTACAGTACGTCACCTTTGTCAACAATACATATACTGTACAGTAGAACCTCCATTTACAAACTTCATTGGTTCCTGGAGGGGGTTTGTAAATGGAAAAGTTTGTATAGTGAAGCAAGTTCTTGTCGTAGAAAAAATGTAGCTTTGACAAAATGTCTTATTTTTGACTGTTTACACTGCAAGACAAAGTGCTTCAAATCAGATGTTTTGGAAATCAGAGTACTTCCTGGTGACTGTTTACACTGCACGTAAAATGTGGCCCCAATGTGACCCGATGTAGCCCCAATGTGACCTGATGTGGCCCTAATGTGGCCCTAATGTGGCCCCAATGTGACCTAATGTAGCCCCAATGTGACCCGATGTGGCCCCAATGTGACCTAATGTAGCCCCAATGTGACCCGATGTGGCCCCAATGTGACCTAATGTAGCCCCAATGTGACCCGATGTGGCCCCAATGTGACCTAATGTAGCCCCAATGTGACCTGATGTGGCCCTAATGTGGCCCTAATGTGGCCCCAATGTAACCTGATATGGGCCCCAATGTGACCTGATGTGGCCCCAATGTGGCCTGATGTGGCCCTAATGTGATCCCAATGCAGCCCCAATGTGACCTGATGTGGCCCCAATAGACAGTTGACAGGTAGAAAACAAAGATGCTAAACTGACAGTTGACATGTAGAAAACAAAGATGCTAAACTGACAGTTGACAGGTAGAAATCAAAGATGCTAAACTGACAGTTGACAGGTAGAAAACAAAGATGCTAAACTGACAGTTGACGGGTAGAAATCAAAGATGCTAAACTGACAGTTGACAGGTAGAAAACAAAGATGCTAAACTGACAGTTGACATGTAGAAAACAAAGATGCTAAACTGACAGTTGACGGGTAGAAATCAAAGATGCTAAACTGACAGTTGACAGGTAGAAAACAAAGATGCTAAACTGACAGTTGACAGGTAGAAAACAAAGATGCTAAACTGACAGTTGACAGGTAGAAAACAAAGATGCTAAACTGACAGTTGACGGGTAGAAAACAAAGATGCTAAACTGACAGTTGACAGGTAGAAAACAAAGATGCTAAACTGACAGTTGACGGGTAGAAAACAAAGATGCTAAACTGACAGTTGACGGGTAGAAAACAAAGATGCTAAACTGACAGTTGACGGGTAGAAAACAAAGATGCTAAACTGACAGTTGACAGGTAGAAAACAAAGATGCTAAACTGACAGTTGACAGGTAGAAAACAAAGATGCTAAACCGACAGTTGACAGGTAGAAAACAAAGATGCTAAACTGACAGTTGATAGGTAGAAAACGAAGATGCTAAACTGACAGTTGACAGGTAGAAAACAAAGATGCTAAACTGACAAGTTGACAGGTAGAAAACAAAGATGCTAAACTGACAGTTGACAGGTAGAAAACAAAGATGCTAAACTGACAAGTTGACAGGTAGAAAACAAAGATGCTAAACTGACAGTTGACGGATAGAAAACAAAGATGCTAAACTGACAGTTGACAGGTAGAAAACAAAGATGCTAAACTGACAGTTGACAGGTAGAAAACAAAGATGCTAAACTGACAGTTGACGGGTAGAAAACAAATATGCTAAACTGACAGTTGACAGGTAGAAAACAAAGATGCTAAACTGACAGTTGACAGGTAGAAAACAAAGATGCTAAACTGACAGTTGACAGGTAGAAAACAAAGATGCTAAACTGACAGTTGACAAGTAGAAAACTAAGATGCTAAACTGACAGTTGACAGGTAGAAAACAAAGATGCTAAACTGACAGTTGACAAGTACAAAACAAAGATGCTAAACTGACAGTTGACAGGTAGAAAACAAAGATGCTAAACTGACAGTTGACAGGTAGAAAACAAAGATGCTAAACTGACAGTTGACAAGTAGAAAACAAAGATGCTAAACTGACAGTTGACAGGTAGAAAACAAAGATGCTAAACTGACAGTTGACGGGTAGAAAACAAATATGCTAAACTGACAGTTGACAGGTAGAAAACAAAGATGCTAAACTGACAGTTGACAGGTAGAAAACAAAGATGCTAAACTGACAGTTGACAGGTAGAAAACAAAGATGCTAAAATGACAGTTGACAAGTAGAAAACTAAGATGCTAAACTGACAGTTGACAGGTAGAAAACAAAGATGCTAAACTGACAGTTGACAAGTACAAAACAAAGATGCTAAACTGACAGTTGACAGGTAGAAAACAAAGATGCTAAACTGACAGTTGACAGGTAGAAAACAAAGATGCTAAACTGACAGTTGACAAGTAGAAAACAAAGATGCTAAACTGACAGTTGACAGGTAGAAAACAAAGATGCTAAACTGACAGTTGACAGGTAGAAAACAAAGATGCTAAACTGACAGTTGACAGGTAGAAAACAAAGATGCTAAACTGACAGTTGACAAGTACAAAACAAAGATGCTAAACTGACAGTTGACAGGTAGAAAACAAAGATGCTAAACTGACAGTTGACAGGTAGAAAACAAAGATGCTAAACTGACAGTTGACGGGTAGAAAACAAAGATGCTAAACTGACAGTTGACAGGTAGAAAACAAAGATGCTAAACTGACAGTTGACAGGTAGAAAACAAAGATGCTAAACTGACAGTTGACAAGTACAAAACAAAGATGCTAAACTGACAGTTGACGGGTAGAAAACAAAGATGCTAAACTGACAGTTGACAGGTAGAAAACAAAGATGCTAAACTGACAGTTGACAAGTAGAAAACTAAGATGCTAAACTGACAGTTGACAGGTAGAAAACAAAGATGCTAAACTGACAGTTGACAAGTACAAAACAAAGATGCTAAACTGAAAGTTGACAGGTAGAAAACAAAGATGCTAAACTGACAGTTGACAGGTAGAAAACAAAGATGCTAAACTGACAGTTGACAAGTAGAAAACAAAGATGCTAAACTGACAGTTGACAGGTAGAAAACAAAGATGCTAAACTGACAGTTGACAGGTAGAAAACAAAGATGCTAAACTGACAGTTGACAGGTAGAAAACAAAGATGCTAAACTGACAGTTGACGGGTAGAAATCAAAGATGCTAAACTGACAGTTGACAGGTAGAAAACAAAGATGCTAAACTGACAGTTGACAGGTAGAAAACAAAGATGCTAAACTGACAGTTGACAGGTAGAAAACAAAGATGCTAAACTGACAGTTGACGGGTAGAAAACAAAGATGCTAAACTGACAGTTGACAGGTAGAAAACAAAGATGCTAAACTGACAGTTGACGGGTAGAAAACAAAGATGCTAAACTGACAGTTGACGGGTAGAAAACAAAGATGCTAAACTGACAGTTGACGGGTAGAAAACAAAGATGCTAAACTGACAGTTGACAGGTAGAAAACAAAGATGCTAAACTGACAGTTGACAGGTAGAAAACAAAGATGCTAAACCGACAGTTGACAGGTAGAAAACAAAGATGCTAAACTGACAGTTGATAGGTAGAAAACGAAGATGCTAAACTGACAGTTGACAGGTAGAAAACAAAGATGCTACACTGACAAGTTGACAGGTAGAAAACAAAGATGCTAAACTGACAGTTGACAGGTAGAAAACAAAGATGCTAAACTGACAAGTTGACAGGTAGAAAACAAAGATGCTAAACTGACAGTTGACGGATAGAAAACAAAGATGCTAAACTGACAGTTGACAGGTAGAAAACAAAGATGCTAAACTGACAGTTGACAGGTAGAAAACAAAGATGCTAAACTGACAGTTGACGGGTAGAAAACAAATATGCTAAACTGACAGTTGACAGGTAGAAAACAAAGATGCTAAACTGACAGTTGACAGGTAGAAAACAAAGATGCTAAACTGACAGTTGACAGGTAGAAAACAAAGATGCTAAACTGACAGTTGACAAGTAGAAAACTAAGATGCTAAACTGACAGTTGACAGGTAGAAAACAAAGATGCTAAACTGACAGTTGACAAGTACAAAACAAAGATGCTAAACTGACAGTTGACAGGTAGAAAACAAAGATGCTAAACTGACAGTTGACAGGTAGAAAACAAAGATGCTAAACTGACAGTTGACAAGTAGAAAACAAAGATGCTAAACTGACAGTTGACAGGTAGAAAACAAAGATGCTAAACTGACAGTTGACGGGTAGAAAACAAATATGCTAAACTGACAGTTGACAGGTAGAAAACAAAGATGCTAAACTGACAGTTGACAGGTAGAAAACAAAGATGCTAAACTGACAGTTGACAGGTAGAAAACAAAGATGCTAAACTGACAGTTGACAAGTAGAAAACTAAGATGCTAAACTGACAGTTGACAGGTAGAAAACAAAGATGCTAAACTGACAGTTGACAAGTACAAAACAAAGATGCTAAACTGACAGTTGACAGGTAGAAAACAAAGATGCTAAACTGACAGTTGACAGGTAGAAAACAAAGATGCTAAACTGACAGTTGACAAGTAGAAAACAAAGATGCTAAACTGACAGTTGACAGGTAGAAAACAAAGATGCTAAACTGACAGTTGACAGGTAGAAAACAAAGATGCTAAACTGACAGTTGACAGGTAGAAAACAAAGATGCTAAACTGACAGTTGACAAGTACAAAACAAAGATGCTAAACTGACAGTTGACAGGTAGAAAACAAAGATGCTAAACTGACAGTTGACAGGTAGAAAACAAAGATGCTAAACTGACAGTTGACGGGTAGAAAACAAAGATGCTAAACTGACAGTTGACAGGTAGAAAACAAAGATGCTAAACTGACAGTTGACAGGTAGAAAACAAAGATGCTAAACTGACAGTTGACAAGTACAAAACAAAGATGCTAAACTGACAGTTGACGGGTAGAAAACAAAGATGCTAAACTGACAGTTGACAGGTAGAAAACAAAGATGCTAAACTGACAGTTGACAAGTAGAAAACTAAGATGCTAAACTGACAGTTGACAGGTAGAAAACAAAGATGCTAAACTGACAGTTGACAAGTACAAAACAAAGATGCTAAACTGACAGTTGACAGGTAGAAAACAAAGATGCTAAACTGACAGTTGACAGGTAGAAAACAAAGATGCTAAACTGACAGTTGACAAGTAGAAAACAAAGATGCTAAACTGACAGTTGACAGGTAGAAAACAAAGATGCTAAACTGACAGTTGACAGGTAGAAAACAAAGATGCTAAACTGACAGTTGACAGGTAGAAAACAAATATGCTAAACTGACAGTTGACAAGTACAAAACAAAGATGCTAAACTGACAGTTGACAGGTAGAAAACAAAGATGCTAAACTGACAGTTGACAGGTAGAAAACAAAGATGCTAAACTGACAGTTGACGGGTAGAAAACAAAGATGCTAAACTGACAGTTGACAGGTAGAAAACAAAGATGCTAAACTGACAGTTGACAGGTAGAAAACAAAGATGCTAAACTGACAGTTGACAGGTAGAAAACAAAGATGCTAAACTGACAGTTGACAAGTACAAAACAAAGATGCTAAACTGACAGTTGACAGGTAGAAAACAAAGATGCTAAACTGACAGTTGACAGGTAGAAAACAAAGATGCTAAACTGACAGTTGACAGGTAGAAAACAAAGATGCTAAACTGACAGTTGACGGGTAGAAAACAAAGATGCTAAACTGACAGTTGACAGGTAGAAAACAAAGATGCTAAACTGACAGTTGACAGGTAGAAAACAAAGATGGTGTTCAGCGTTTTCCTGCTCAAATGAGCGGACTGTTGAAAATAGGAATCGGGGGATTACTTTTCACCAGTAAGATTTAACATTCACGTGCTATCGTATAGCGGTATAGCTCGGTTGGTAGAGTGGCCGTGCCAGCAACTTGAGGGTTCCAGGTTCGATCCCCGCTTCCGCCATCCTAGTCACTGCTGTTGTGTCCTTGGGCAAGACACTTCACCCACCTGCTCCCAGTGCCACCCACACTGCTTTAAATGTAACTTAGATATTGGATTTCACTATGTAAAAGTGCTTTGAGTCACTAGAGAAAAAGCGCTATATAAATATAATTCACTTCACTTCACGTACTATTGGTTGTATTTTGTGAAAAGAATATTAGCACAGAGTTGAGAAGGAGCAAAGATCTTCAATAGTACTAAAATCCTAGCCGCTAGCAAACATTAGTATGACCATAATAGAATTGCTGGTCAATTACATTTAAAAATGTCATACTTGAATAACATAAAGTTGAAATAAATGATGAAGATAAAGATTGTAAAAGCCAACAGTGGTAAAAGTTAGGTCCACAGTACAGATTGTGTGTGTGTGTGTGTGTGTGTGTGTGTGTGGGGGGGGGGGGGGGGGTTGATATATGTTAGCTAAAAAATCAAAAACAAATCTTCTGGGGGAGGATGACGCCCCCTACAGGGGTTTGGTTTACAAACTTTCAGCCCCACCTAAAACAAAATTCACCAGCCGCCACTGATTATGATGCATTCTCATTTTAGGCAAAGTATAAGACAATACTTTCTTAACAGTATAATTGTAACCAGGAATAAGTCTTCAAGTAACAATATTCAAATACTAACATTGTTGGGTAAGACACAATTTTATTCTGAATCCAGTGAAACAGATTGGTGGTTTTAGCTGATATAAATACTTTCAGGTGTTTATACACTACCGTTCAAAAGTTTGGGGTCACATGTAAATGTCCTTATTTTTGAAGGAAAAGCACTGTACTTTTCAATGAAGATAACTTGAAACTAGTCTTAACTTTAAAGAAATACACTCTATACATTGCTAATGTGGTAAATGACTATTCTAGCTGCAAATGTCTGCTTTTTGGTGCAATATCTACATAGGTGTATAGAGGCCCATTTCCAGCAACTATCACTCCAGTGTTCTAATGGTACAATGTGTTTGCTCATTGGCTCAGAAGGCTAATTGATGATTAGAAAACCCTTGTGCAATCATGTTCACACATCTGAAAACACTTTAGCTCGTTACAGAAGCTACAAAACTGACCTTCCTTTGAGCAGATTGAGTTTCTGGAGCATCACATTTGTGGGGTCAATTAAACGCTCAAAATGGCCAGAAAAAGAGAACTTTCATCTGAAACTCGACAGTCTATTCTTGTTCTTAGAAATGAAGGCTATTCCACAAAATTGTTTGGGTGACCCCAAACTTTTGAACGGTAGTGTATTTATGTTTATGTTGAAGTATTTGGCAGACGCTTTTATCCCAAGCGACATACATAAAAGATACATATAAAACAATCAGTGTAAACATGATCATTTAAGGGAAGAATGTAATACAACATATCAATACAAAGTGTCAAGACAGAATAAACTCTCTGCTGCTGCAGCAACAGAGATACAGTCTATAGATATATAGATATCTAATGTATTCATACATTGTTTATGTAGCATGTATATATAAGCTAATCATATTGTTTCTTCAACTTCAAAATAGCTGAACGTTTTTTCCCCTTCTCTGGGATTATATTCCCAGTTTTGATCTGGGACGTCTGGTCACTTATAGCATATAAGAATATTCTATTACTCTTAAGCAAACTATGAATAATAAAACATGTGTCCTTCATCATAGCTACACGTATGACAAAAAAGGGGGTGAAAAATCAGTGTTATTCAGTGAGGTAAGATGAATTAAATGTTCATTGCTCCTGCCAAATGAATTGCACTGAGTGGAGCGGATCACCACTCCAAGATGGCGGCCCCGCGTCTTGTCAGCGGCGGTAGGCAGTACCCTTAGAACATGTCTATGGTCCTCCTGCCAACACACACACACACACACTTGAGTTTAAAAACCAGGGGCCGTACTTATCAAGCTTCTTAGAGTGCCATTTTACACTTAAGTCCTGAGAATTTGCGAAATTTAGTCCTACTCTCAAACTTAAGAATAAAAGCTTTTTATCAACGTTCTTAAGTCTAAGAATCACTCCTACTCTCCACGATATTTAAGAGACCTTCAGAGGTGTCTTAAGTGGTTAGGAGTTGCCAGCAGGGGATGGCACTGAGGCGAGAGAGACGTGCGCGAACGTTCAGGGAACGGAACAATGTTTTTTTTTTTTTGATGACGAGCAGCTGATCAAACGGTATCGTTTAGACAGAGCGGATATTATTTTTGTCACAGATTTAATACTTTTTGATTCCTTGTTGATTTCTGCATGTGGCTGCAGTGGGCTGGTATATATAGAGCCACCCACACCAGTTTCAAATTAGTTGCCTAATTAATGAATTGGAAAGAAAATGTTATGACAGTAGCGTATGTGTGTGGCCGTGAGGTGAGTGACGTCAGTGAGTGTGTGGGCGAGAGAAGAGAGGGAGCGGTAGCGTGAGTGCCGGCGGGGACTAGTTTGTTTTGTATTATTTTGTAGTTTATTGTCAAAATATACACTCCCATTGTCCACTTAAATATTTCCAAGATATTTCTTTATTCTTAGACAACGGATTCCCTTCCGTGATTGGTCATTTCTATGGACAAAGAAATGACGTCACCTAAAATTGCGTTTACGGCACATAGTAATGTCGTAATTCAGCTCTGAGTGTGACACTTAAGATTCAGTCCTACACTTCGCTGAAAGTGTGAGTAAGACGCTTGATAACTAACTTTTAAGTGCAGCTTTCAGCCAAGAATTTATTTACTCTTAAGTCAACTCTTAGCAGACTTCTTAGGAGTAATTCTAAGAAGCTTGATAAGTACGGCCCCAGGTCACTACATCGATTAGGAACGAAACATAAAATCCACTTTACCTCGTTGTTTCATCTTTTGGGTGTGCAGTGAAAGGGAGGAGGCGATGTTGACAACGCTGTGGATACGCTTCCTGATTGCCTCGAACCACACACTGCTTTTCCAATCATTACTTTGGACTCTTATTGATCGAGCAAAACTAGAAACGATGCTAAAAAGCACTTAAAAAGCACACAAAGTAGCACTTAGCACAGTAGATGACCACAGCGCTGCTGGGCTTATCGATCGATCGGCCCCGCCCACAATGGATGTGCTGCTGGCCACAAAATGGCTGCCCTGCAGGCACACA
Organism: Entelurus aequoreus; assembly: GCF_033978785.1. Classification (NCBI taxonomy): domain Eukaryota; kingdom Metazoa; phylum Chordata; class Actinopteri; order Syngnathiformes; family Syngnathidae; genus Entelurus; species Entelurus aequoreus. Next base: position 91,724,390 of record NC_084732.1, read on the forward strand.
ACGGCTTGGTGAGGCGCTCGTACGCTAAAAAGCATATTTTTACACGATCTGTGGTTTGTAAATCGAAAGGTTTTCAAGTTAAACTCTTGTTAGATGAACAAGTGCTAATATGCCAACGTTTTCACGCTTTCCATGTAACCACTTGGATGGCACTTTAGGTTAGTCACGTGTGTTCACATCTTCTACATTGTCTGGATTTGCAGCCACACACACACAACCCACTTTGATTTTTCCTAACGCCTCATCTTAACTCCGAGTGACAGCTGACATGTGTTCCACTGCCACTCGGTCATTCTGACAACTTGGGGCAGCAACAGCTTGACTCCGATTGGCTGCCGTATCGGACTTTTCCGCCATGTTTGTTGGAGGTAATCGCTGTAATCGTCCTGAAATAAAATGGCCAGCCATAACTATACTCCAGCATAGCAAACAATGCCAGCATGATTAATAAATAATACAGCAGCTCCGTCCGCCTGTTAGTGGATTTTCTTGTTATGCAAAATAATGAATGCCTGTTTAGTTTCTAAGTTATTCATGGTATGCAAACACATTGTTTGGTCTTTCATTCAGAAATAAATAAAGGAGTTTTGTGCCAAATACTGCACCTTGAAGTGCTGACCATCTCTTGTAACCCACAGTGAATTATATAACGTCCCACGGCACGTTCTAAAAATACTATGACAACAAAATATATAAAAAAGTGAAATAAAGGCGCAAACAGGTGAAATGTAACGAGAAAAAGTGACTATGTTGACTCTAATTACACAAAGCTGCCACCTTTTTTCCCTTAAAACTGTCATTGCTCAAAAAATATTATCCATGCATCCATCCATTTTTTACCGCTTGTCCCTTTTGGGGTAATGCATCCAAATCAATGTCGTTATGAATTATTGACATATTCAAGGCTCTAATTATTTCACATCAAATAATCCAAAAATATGTCATGTTTGGTGTGTTTGCCATAAAAAAAAAGTTTTCTATAACAAAAAGTGGATAAAACAAACAAAAAAACATTTTAAAAAAAATACTAGCAACTTATAGTCATCACAAATATTTAAAGTTGAGCTAGAGATTTAAGCGTTGAAAGTAAAAAAAATAAAAATGAATTACTTATTTTTACAATTTCATGAGTTGGGCCCTTTTTGATCCCTTAGAATTTTAGTGGGATTTTTGTTCTTAAAACATTCATTGCTGAAAAAATAATAATGCATCAAAATCAATGTTGTTATGAATTATTGACCTTTTCAAGGCTCCGGTTACTTCACATCAAATATTACACTTTGAAATATTTTGGGGAGAAAATATGTCATATTTCTGCGATGAGGTAGCGACTTGTCCAGGGTGTACCCCGCCTTCCGCCCGATTGTACTTGAGATAGGCTCCAGCGACCCCCAAAGGGATAAGCGGTAGAAAATGGATGGATGGAATATGTCATGTTTTGTGTGTTTGCCATAAAAAAACAAAGTTTTCTATGACAAAAAGGGAATAAAACAAACAAAAATACCCATAAAAATAATTTTAAAAAGTTATAGTCACCAGATTAGACGGGGACGGCGTGGCACAGTTGGGAGAGGGGCCATGCCAGCAACCTGAGGGTTCCTGGTTCGATCCCCAGCTTCTACCAATCTAGTCACGTCCGTTGTGTCCTTGAGCAAGACACTTCACCCTTGCTCCTGATGGTTCGTGGTTAGGGCTCTGCATGGCAGCTCCCGCCATCAGTGTGTGAATGTGTGAATGTGGAAATAGTGTCAAAGCGCTTTGAGTACCTTGAAGGTAGAAAAGCTATACAAGTATAACCTATTTACCATTTAGATCTGAAGTTGAGCTAGAGATTTAACATTGAAAGTAAAAAAAAATTTTTAAAAAAAGGAATTACTTATTTTTAACACTTTTTTCAGTCGAGCCCTAAGAATTTTAGTGGGATTTTATTTTTAAAAACTGTCATTGCTCAAGAAATAATAATGCATCAAAATCAATGTTGTTATGAATTATTGACATATTCAAGGCTCCAATTACTTCACATCAAATATTACACTTTGAAATACTTTTTGGAGAAATATGTCATGTTTTTTGTGTTTGCCATAAAAAAACAAAGTTTTCTATGACAAAAAGGGAATAAAACAAACAAAAATACCCATAAAAATAATAAAAAGTTATAATCAACACATCTGAAGTTGATCTAGAGATTTAAGCATTGAAAGTAAAAAAAAAAAAAAAAGGAATTACTTATTTTTAACACTTTTTTGAGTCAGGCCCTTTTTTAACCCTAAGAATTTGAGTGGGATTTTATTTTTCTAAAACTGTCATTGCAAGGCTCCAATTACTTCACATCAAATATTACAATTTTCAATATTTTTGGGAGTAATTATGTCATGTTTTGTGTGTTTGCCATAAAAAAAACAAAGTTTTCTATGACGCAAAGGGAATAAAACAAACAAAAATACCCATTCCAAAAATAAGTTATAATTAACAGATCTGAAGTTGATCTAGAGATTTAAGCGTTGAAAGTAAAAAAAAAAAGAATTACTTATTTTTACAATTTTATGAATTGGGCCCTTTTTGATCCCTAATAATTGTAGTGGGATTTTTGTTAAAAAAATAATAATGCATCAAAATCAATGTTGTTATAAATGATTGACCTATTTAAGACTCTAAATACTTCACAACAAATATTACACTTTGAAATATTTTTGGGAGAAAATATGTCATGTTTTGTGTGTTTGCCATAAAAACACAACGTTTTCTATGACACAAAGGGAATAAAACAAAGAAAAATACCCATAAAAATAATAAAAAGTTATAATCAACAGATCTGAAGTTGATCTAGAGATTTAAGCATTGAAAGTAAAAAAAAAAAAAAATATGTATGCCTTATTTTTAACACTCTTTTTGAGTCGGGCCCTTTTTGATCCCTAAGAATTTTTGTGGGATTTTATTTTTTTAAATTGTCATTGCTCAAAAAATAATAATGCATCAAAATCAATGTTGTTATGAATTATTGACATATTCAAGGCTCCAATTACTTCACATCAAATATTACACTTTGAAATACTTTTTGGAGAAATATGTCATGTTTTTTGTGTTTGCCATAAAAAAACAAAGTTTTCTATGACAAAAAGGGAATAAAACAAACAAAAATACCCATAAAAATAATAAAAAGTTATAATCAACAGATCTGAAGTTGATCTAGAGATTTAAGCATTGAAAGTAAAAAAAAAAAAAAGGAATTACTTATTTTTAACACTTTTTTGAGTCAGGCCCTTTTTTAACTCGAAGAATTTGAGTGGGATTTTATTTTTCTAAAACTGTCATTGCAAGGCTCCAATTACTTCACATCAAATATTACAATTTTCAATATTTTTGGGAGTAATTATGTCATGTTTTGTGTGTTTGCCATAAAAAAAACAAAGTTTTCTATGACGCAAAGGGAATAAAACAAACAAAAATACCCATTCCAAAAATAAGTTATAATTAACAGATCTGAAGTTGATCTAGAGATTTAAGCGTTGAAAGTAAAAAAAAAATGAATTACTTATTTTTACAATTTTATGAATTGGGCCCTTTTTGATCCCTAATAATTGTAGTGGGATTTTTGTTAAAAAAAAAAATAATGCATCAAAATCAATGTTGTTATAAATGATTGACCTATTTAAGACTCTAAATACTTCACAACAAATATTACACTTTGAAATATTTTTGGGAGAAAATATGTCATGTTTTGTGTGTTTGCCATAAAAACACAACGTTTTCTATGACACAAAGGGAATAAAACAAAGAAAAATACCCATAAAAATAATAAAAAGTTATAATCAACAGATCTGAAGTTGATCTAGAGATTTAAGCATTGAAAGTAAAAAAAAAAAAAATATGTATGCCTTATTTTTAACACTCTTTTTGAGTCGGGCCCTTTTTGATCCCTAAGAATTTTTGTGGGATTTTATTTTTTTAAATTGTCATTGCTCAAAAAATAATAATGCATCAAAATCAATGTTGTTATGAATTATTGACATATTCAAGGCTCCAATTACTTCACATCAAATATTACACTTTGAAATACTTTTTGGAGAAATATGTCATGTTTTTTGTGTTTGCCATAAAAAAACAAAGTTTTCTATGACAAAAAGGGAATAAAACAAACAAAAATACCCATAAAAATAATAAAAAGTTATAATCAACAGATCTGAAGTTGATCTAGAGATTTAAGCATTGAAAGTAAAAAAAAAAAAAAAGGAATTACTTATTTTTAACACTTTTTTGAGTCAGGCCCTTTTTTAACTCTAAGAATTTGAGTGGGATTTTATTTTTCTAAAACTGTCATTGCAAGGCTCCAATTACTTCACATCAAATATTACACTTTTCAATATTTTTGGGAGTAATTATGTCATGTTTGGTGTGTTTGCCATAAAAAAACCAAAGTTTTCTATGACGCAAAGGGAATAAAACAAACAAAAATACCCATTCAAAAAATAAGTTATAATTAACAGATCTGAAGTTGATCTAGAGATTTAAGCGTTGAAAGTAAAAAAAAAAAAAGAATTACTTATTTTTACAATTTTATGAATTGGGCCCTTTTTGATCCCTAATAATTGTAGTGGGATTTTTGTTCTTAAAACTGTCATTGTTAAAAAAAAAATAATGCATCAAAATCAATGTTGTTATAAATGATTGACCTATTTAAGACTCTAAATACTTCACATCAAATATTACACTTTGAAATATTTTTGGGAGAAAATGTTTTGTGTGTTTGCCATAAACACACAACGTTTTCTATGACACAAAGGGAATTAAACAAAGAAAAATACCCATAAAAATAATAAAAAGTTATAATCAACAGATCTGAAGTTGATCTAGAGATTTAAGCATTGAAAGTAAAATAAAATAAAATATGTATGCCTTATTTTTAACACTCTTTTTGAGTCGGGCCCTTTTTGATCCCTAAGAATTTTTGTGGGATTTTATTTTTTAAAACTGTCATTGCTCAAAAAATAATAATAAATCAAAATCAATGTTCAAATATTCCACATTGAACATTTTTTGGGGGGTAAATATTGCATATTTTGTGTTTTTGCCATTAAAAAACAGGGTTTTCTTTGACAAAAAGGGCATGAACCTAAAAATTGAAACAAGTAAGACTTTATATTGACAGATTGATCTGAAGTTGATCTAGAAGAAAAAGTATATATATATATGACTTAATTCTAACATGTTTATGACTGATCTAGAATAAAAAGTATATATATATATATATATATATATATATATATATATATATATATATATATATATATATATATATATATATATATATATATATATGTATGTGTGGGAAAAAAAGTCACAAGACTATTTCATCTCTACAGGCCTGTTTCATGAGGGGTTTTCCTCAATCGTCAGGAGATTTTAATGGAAGCATTCACATACCATGGTTTATATAGGGCACAGAGCGGGTGGGTACAGGCAGGCGTGGGGGCGTGGTTAATGACTCATGTGTTACCTAGGAGGTGTTTCCTTCTGTGACGGCATGCTGATACAATTTCGCTGCGCTTGTTGAGGGATGACAAGTCTGGACGGTATATGATAAACAGTTTCTCTTTTAAGCATAGGTTGCATCTTTTATTACCACTGTTGTAAGGTGTGCTGTCATTAACCACGCCCCCACGCCTGCCTGTACCCACCCGCTCTGTGCCCTATATAAACCATGGTATGTGAATGCTTCCATTAAAATTTGATTTTTTTCCCACACATACATATTACACTCTACCACGGTATCGAGCACTATTTTTTTTTTTGTTGATAATCTAATTAAGACATATATATATATATATATATATATATATATATATATATATATATATATATATATATATATAGGGACGGCGTGGCGAAGTTGGTAGAGTGGCCGTGCCAGCGATCGGAGTGTTGCTGGTTACTGGGGTTCAATCCCCACCTTCTACCATCCTAGTCACGTCCGTTGTGTCCTTGGGCAAGACACTTCACCCTTGCTCCTGATGGCTGCTGGTTAGCGCCTTGCATGGCAGCTCCCGCCATCAGTGTGTGAATGTGTGTGTGAAAGTGGAAATAGTGTCAAAGCGCTTTGAGTACCTTGAAGGTAGAAAAGCACTATACAAGTATAACCCATTTATCATTTATTTGATATATATATGACTTCATTCTAACATTCTTATGACTGAAACCCTTCAGGGTCCCTGGGGAGCCCGAAAGGTTAAAAAAAATAAATAATTGTGTTGGTTTTGAAAATGAAAAATCATAAATTGGACCCCCCTGATGTAAACACTCTCTGCCAACTGCAGGTTACGGCTTTGTGGACTTTGACAGCCCAGCAGCTGCTCTGAAGGCCGTCCATGCTCTGAAGACCAGCGGCATCCAGGCCCAGATGGCCAAGGTGAGGCCTGTGTTTGTGCACACCTGTTCACTACATGTGTGTGTTTGTGCACACCTGTTCACTACATGTGTGTGTTTGTGCACACCTGTTCACTACATGTGTGTGTTTGTGCACGTCTGTTCACTACATGTGTGTGTTTGTGCACACCTGTTCACTACATGTGTGTTCACTACATGTGTGTGTTTGATGAACGTGTGGTATGTGTTTGTGCACGCGTGTTCACTACATGTTTGTTCACTACATGTGTGTTGACTACATGTGTGTTCACTACATGCATGTTGACTACATGTGTGTGTTTGATGACCGTGTGGTATGTGTTTGTGCACATGTGTTGACTACATGTGTGTTGACTACATGCATGTTGACTACACGTGTGTTGACTACATGCGTGTTCACTACATGTGTGTTGACTACATGTGTGTGTTTGATGACCGTGTGGTATGTGTTTGTGCACGTGTGTTGACTACATGTGTGTTGACTACATGCGTGTTGACTACATGTGTGTTGACTACATGCGTGTTGACTACATGTATGTTGACTACATGTGTGTTGACTACATGTGTGTTGACTACATGTATGTTGACTACATGTGTGTTGACTACACGTGTGTTGACTACATGTGTGTTGACTACATGTGTGTTGACTCCATGTGTGTTGACTACATGTGTGTTGACTACATGTGTGTTGACTACATGCGTGTTGACTACATGTGTGTTGACTACATGTGTGTTGACTACATGTGTGTTGACTACATGCGTGTTGACTACATGTGTGTTGACTACATGTGTGCACTACGTGCGTGTTGACTACATGCGTGTTGACTACATGCGTGTTGACTACATGCGTGTTGACTACATGTGTGTTGACTACATGTGTGTTGACTACATGCGTGTTGACTACATGCGTGTTGACTACATGCGTGTTGACTACATGTGTGTTGACTACATGTGTGTTGACTACATGCGTGTTGACTACATGCGTGTTGACTACATGCGTGTTGACTACATGTGTGTTGACTACATGCGTGTTGACTACATGTGTGTTGACTACATGTGTGTTGACTACATGTGTGTTGACTACATGTGTGTTGACTACATGTGTGTTCACTACATGCGTGTTGACTACATGCGTGTTGACTACATGTGTGTTGACTACATGTGTGTTCACTACATGCGTGTTGACTACATGCGTGTTGACTACATGCGTGTTGACTACATGTGTGTTGACTACATGTGTGCACTACATGCGTGTTGACTACATGCGTGTTGACTACATGCGTGTTGACTACATGTGTGTTGACTACATGCGTGTTGACTACATGCGTGTTGACTACATGTGTGTTGACTACATGTGTGTTGACTACATGTGTGTTGACTACATGCGTGTTGACTACATGCGTGTTGACTACATGTGTGTTGACCCCATGTGTGTGTTTGATGAAGGTGTGCGTCACACGATGACATGACACTGGTCACATGACCTGCGCTGACAAGCTGTTCTTCCCGTGACCTCATTTACTTTGAGTGTAGAAGCAGATGTCACGTCTGCCTCTGCCAAGTCACCTGCCACTCATGTCCAATAGTGTTCATGAGAAAATATGATGTGGAGCAAAACCAACATCTTCTCTCATCAGCACCTCCTACTATCACATTGTCTCCTCCACACTTCCTGTTCTTTCACTTGTGTCCAAAGTAGGGTTGTACAGTATACCGGTACTAGTAAAGCGTTGCGGTACTAACGAATCAAAAACGGTCCTATACTCTGTTTGAAAAGTACCGCTTCCCCGCCTGTTTTTTAATTAACGGCCATGACAATGCGCCGCTGTCAACAATGGGACATTTTTGGTTTTAGCAGCAGAGGAGCATGTTGGGCAGCGCACACACACAGAGTACTTACAAGCAGACACAGTGTGTAGACAGAAAAGGGAAAATGGACGCATTTTTGGTGTAAAAAGTAAAGATAAAGGTGAAGTTATAACACTGTGCTTTAAAACATGGCTCGCTAGCTAGCGGCTAACATCCATCCGCAGTCGGCAAGGTTTTAGCTACTTCTAAATCACTAATCCTGGTCTCCATGGCGACAAATAAAGTAAGTTTGTTCCACGTAGCATTATCACTGCAGAAAGAGGAATAGCTAAACATGCTTCACTACACACCGTAGGAGGCTACAATAGCTCACCGCTAACACGCTAACAAAAGCTAGCGCTCCTCAATGTAAACAAATGCCATGGGTGGATCTACACCTGACATCCACTGTAATGATACCAAGTACAAGAGAGTATCTAGTTGATACTACTTTGATTACATGGATATTTTTTATCATCACAAAATCTTTTTTCCTTTTTAAAAACATCATATTATGTTTATAAAGTCAGTAAATACGTGCCTGGACACATGAGGACTTTGAATATGACCGATGTATGATCCTGTAACTACTTGGTATCAGATCCATACCTAAATGTGTGGTATCATCCAAAACTAATGTAAACCAGACGGCTTGGAAACGATTCTGGACCACCATCCGCCGCCTCAGGAATGGGAAGCAGTGCACTATCAACACCGTGTATGGTGAGGATGGTGTGCTGCTGACCTCGACTGCGGATGTTGTGGATCGGTGGAGGGAATACTTCTAAGACCTCCTCAATCCTACCAACACGTCTTCCTATGAGGAAGCAGTGCCTGGGGAATCTGTGGTGGCCTCTCCTATTTCTGGGGCTGAGGTTGCCGAGGTAGTTAAAAAGCTCCTCGGTGGCAAGGCCCCGGGGGTGGATGAGATCCGCCCAGAGTTCCTTAAGGCTCTGGATGCTGTGGGGCTGTCTTAGTTGACAAGACTCTGCAACATCGCGTGGACATCGGGGGCGCTATCTCTGGATTGGCAATCAGGGGTGGTGGTTCCTCTCTTTAAGATGGGGAACCGTAGGGTGTGTTCCAACTATCATGGGATCACACTCCTCAGCCTTCCCGGTAAGGTCTATTCAGGTGTACTGGAGAGGAGGCTACGCCGGATAGTCCAACTTCGGATTCAGGAGGAACAGTGTGGTTTTCGTTCTGGTCGTGGAACTGCGGACCAGCTCTATACTCTCGGCAGGGTCCTTGAGGGTGTATGGGAGTTTGCCCAACCAGTCTACATGTGCTTTGTGGACTTGGAGAAGGCATTCGACCGTGAAGTCCTGTGGGGAGTGCTCAGAGAGTATGGGGTAAAGGACTGTCTGATTGTGGCGGTCCGCTCCCTGTATGATCAGTGTCAGAGCTTGGTCCGCATTGCCGGCAGTAAGTCGGACCAGTTTCCAGTGAGGGTTGGACTCCGCCAAGGCTGCCCTTTGTCACCGATTCTGTTCATAACTTTTATGGACAGAATTTCTAGGCGCAGTCAGGGCGTTAAGGGTATCTGGTTTGGTGGCTGCAGGATTAGGTCTCTGCTTTTTGCAGATGATGTGGTCCTGATGGCTTCAACTGGCCAAGATCTTCAGCTCTCACTGGATCGGTTCGCAGCCGATTGTGAAGCGACTGGGATGGGAATCAGTACCTCCAAGTCTGAGTCCATGGTTCTTGCCCGGAAAAGGGTGGAGAGCCATCTCCGGGAGTTCAAGTACCTCGGAGTCTTGTTCACGAGTGAGGGAAGAGTGGATGGTGAGATCGACAGGTGAATCGGTGCGGCGTCTTCAGTAATGCGGACGCTGTATCGATCCGTTGTGGTGAAGAAGGAGCTGAGCCGGAAGGCAAAGCTCTGAATTTACCGGTCGATCTACGTTCCCATCCTCACCTATGGTCATGAGCTTTGGGTTATGACCGAAAGGACAAGATCACGGGTATAAGCGGCCGAAATGAGTTTCCTCCGCCGGGTGGCGGGGCTCTCCCTTAGAGATAGGGTGAGAAGCTCAAAGTAAAGCTGCTGCTCCTCCACATGGAGAGGAGCCAGATGAGGTGGTTCGGGCATCTGGTCAGGATGCCACCCGAACGCCTCCCTAGGGAGGTGTTTAGGGCATGTCCGACTGGTAGGAGGCCACGGGGAAGACCCAGGAAACGTTGGGAAGACTATGTCTCCCGGCTGGCCTGGGAACGCCTCGGGATTCTCCGGGAGGAGCTGGACCAAGTAGCTGGGGAGAGGGAAGTCTGGGCTTCTCTGCTTAGGCCGCTGCCCCCGCGACCCGACTTCGGATAAGCGGAAGAAGATGGATGGATGGATGGATACATTTTTTAGCAATTATTTTTTTTACACTCAATTTTTCGACACTAAATTTTTAAAAACTTTAGTTATACATTGAATATTTTTACACTGATTTTTTTTTCAAATGAAATTGTCTGCATAATTTGATGAGTGTCAAAAAAGGCACAAATAGCCTCCATGAGAAGAGTAGCAGCACATGGTCATGCTGCTGCGTGATGAAGTCTGAGTCATCCGTGCTTTTCTCACACAGTTTAGGACACTTTGAAGGTGTTGATAGCAGACCAGAGCTCATTAGTGAAAGGTTGCTCTCCGTAGACCTGATGGGGAACAAACATGGTGGCTGTAGCTTAGCTACGCTGCTCTCAGGGAGCAGAGAGCTGCTGCAGTGCAGATGATTGTGTTGTGTACGCACTCATGTGATACTTCTTACTGTCGCCACATGTCTGCCTGACTAAACACTGCACATGACCATTTGTGCATCTTGTTACTGACTAAACACTGCACATGACCATTTGTGCATCTTGTTACTGACTAAATGGAATCATCTTGCTCATATTGGCCCTACATCAAATATGCACACATGTTGGACTGTGATTATCTTTGGGAACTTACCCGTTCCATCCCATTCCTGGGGTGACGATACCATTCTGAATCCATTCTTTATTCATTGTATTTTTCAGCACTTAATTATTTTACACTGTTTTTTTTTTTTTTTACACTATTTTACACATCGATCCATTGCTTTAGTCTCAATTCACCGAAAGTGAGTCTTGCTTTTTGAAGCAGCAAATTTTTCGACTTTGAATTTTTTTTACACTGAATTCTTCTGCACTGAATTT